>NW_022095948.1:0-22104 GCF_006542625.1 Nomascus leucogenys | reverse complement strand
AGCGCTAAGAGGAATATAGTGGAAAAAGGAATATCTTCAAATAAAACAACAAAGATGCATTCTGTGAAACTTCTTTCAGATCTGCGCATTCAATGAACAGATTTGAACATTACTTTTGTTTGAGCATTTCTGAAACATCTTTCTGTAGAAAGTGCAAGTGGATATTCGGAGTGCTAAGAGGAAAATGGAGGAAAAAGGAAATCTTCAAATAAAATACCACAGAAGCATTCTGGGAAGCATCTTTCTGATCTGTGCATTCAACTAAGAGAGTTGAACCTTACTTTTCCTTGAGGAGTTTTTGAAACACTCTTTCTGTAGAAACTGCAAGTGGCTATTTGGAGCGCTAAGAGGCCTATAGTAGAAAAAGGAATATCTTCAAATAACAAACTACACGGAAGGATTCTGTGAAACTTCTTTCTGATCTGTGCATTGAACTAACCGAGCTGACCTTACTTTTGATTGAGGAGTTCTGAAACACTCTTTTCTGTAGAAACTGCAAAGTGGACATTCGGAGCGCTAAGGGGCTTATAGAGGAAAAAGGAATATCTTCAAATAAAAACTACACAGAAGCATTCTGTGGAACAACTTTCTGATCTCTGCATTTACCTAACAGAGTTGAACCATACTTTTCACTGAGGAGTTTTGAAACACTCTTTCTGTAGAAACTGCAAGTGGATATTTATGGAGCACCAAGGGGCCTACCAGTGGAAAAAGGAATATCTTCAAATAAAAACTACACAGAAGCATTCTGTGAACTACTTTCTGATCAGTGCATTCAACTAACACAGTTGAACCTTACTTTTGTTGAGCAGGTCTGAAACACTCTTTCTGTAGAAACTGCAAGGGACATTCGGAGATCTAAGAGGCCTATTGAGGAAAAAGGAATATCTTCAAATAAAACTACACAGAAGCATTCTGTGAAACTACTTTCTGATCAGTGCATTCAACTAACAGAGTTGAACCTTACTTTGAGCTGTTCTGAGTCTTTCTGTAGAAACTGCAAGTGGACATTCGGAGCGATATGAGGCTACAGTGGAAAAAGGAATATCTTCATATAAAAACTTCACAGAAGCATTCTGTGAACTTCTTTCTGATCTGTGCTTTCAACTAACAGAGTTGAACCTTACTTTTGATTGAAGAGTTGTGAAGCACTCTTTCTGTAGAAACTGCAAGTGGACATTCGGAGGGCTAAGATGCCTATAGTGGAAAAAGGATATCTTCAAATAAAAACTACACAGAAGCATTCTGTGAAAACGTCTTTCTGATCTGTGCAGTCAAGTAACAGAGCTCAACCTTACTTTTGTTTGAGCAGTTCTGAACGCTCTTTCGTAGGAACTGCAAGTGGACATTCAGAGCGCTAGGAGGCCTATAGTGGAAAAGGGAACATCTTCAAACAAAAACTACGAAGAAGCATTCTGTGGACTTCTTTCTGATCTGTGCATTCAACTAAGAGAGTTGAACCTCACTTTTGATTGAGCAGATCTGAAACACTCTTTCTGTAGTAACTGCAAGTGGCCATTCGGAGCGCAAGAGGCCTATAGTGGAAAAGGATATCTTCATATAAAAACTACACAGTAGAATTCTGTGAAACTTCTTCCTGATCTGTGCATTCATCTAACAGAGTTGAAGCTTACTTTTGTTGGAGGAGTTCTGAAACACTCTTCTGTAGAAGCTGCAAGAGGACATTTGTAGCGCAAATAGGCCTACAGTGCAAAAAGGAATATCTTCAAATAAAAACTACACATAAGCTTTCGGAGCAACTACTTTCTGATGTGTGCATTCAACTAACAGAGTTGAACCGTACTTGTCATTGAGCAGCTCTGAAACACTCTTTCTGTAGAAATTGAAAGTGGACATTCGGAGCGCTAATGTGCCTAGAGTGTGAAAAAGAATATCTTTAAATAAAAACTACACAGAAGCATTCTGTGAAACTTCTTTCTGATCTGTGCATTCAGCTAACAGAGTTGAACCTTCCTTTTGATTGAATAGTTTTGAAACACTCTCTCTGTACAAACTGCAAGTGGATATTTCGACCACTAAGAGGCCTACAGTTGAAAAAGGAATATGTTCAAGTAAAAACTACACAGAAGCATTCTTTGAAACTTCTTTTTGGTCTTTGTATTCATCTAACAGAGTTGAACCTTACTTTTGTTGAGGAGTTCTGAAATACTCTTTTTGTAGAAACTGCAAGTGGACATTCGGAGCGCTAATAGGCCTACATAAGAAAAAGGAATATCTTCAAATAAAAACTACACAGAAGCATTCTTTGAAACTTCTTTCTGATCTGTGCAGTCAACTAACAGAGCTGAACCTTATATTTGATGGAGCAGTTCAGAAACACTCTTTCTGTAGAAACTGCAAGAGGACATTCGGAGCCCTGAGGGGCCTATGGAGGAAAAAGGAATATCTTCAAATAAAAACTACACTGAAGCATTCTGGGAATCTTCTTTCTGATCTGTGCATTCAACTAACACAGATCAACCTTACTTTTGATGGAGGAGTTTTGAAACACTCTTTCTGTTTAAACTGCAAGTTGACTTTTGGAGCGCTATGAGGCCTGTAGAGGAAAAAGGTATATCTTCACATAAAAACTACACGGAAGTATTCTGTGAAACTTCTTTCTGATGTGTGCATTCAACTAACACAGTTGAACGTTACTTTTGATTGAGGAGTTTGAAAACAATCTTTCTGTAGAAACTGGATATTGATTTTCGGAGCGCTAAGAGGCCTATAGTGGAAAAAAGGAATATCTTCAAATAAAAACTACACAGAAGCATTCTGTGAAACTTCTTTCTGATCTGTGCATTCAACTAACAGAGTTGAACTTTACTTTTGATTGAGCAGTTCTGAAACTCTCTTTGTGTAGAAACTGCAAGTGGACATTCAGAGCGCTAAGAGGCCTATAGTCGAAAAGGATTATCTTCAAATAAAAACTACACAGAAGCATTCTGAGAAACTGCTTTCTAATCTGTGCATTCAACTCACAGAGTTCAACCTTACTTTTCATTGAGCAGTTCTGAAACACTCTTTCTATAGAAAATGCAAGTGGACATTCGGAGCACTAAGAGGCCTATGGTGGAAAAAGAAATATCTTGAAATAAAAACTACATGAAATCACTCTGTGAAACTTCATTCTGATCTCTGCATTCCACTAACTGAGTTGAATCTCACTTTTGATTGAGCAGTTCTGAAACACTCTTTGTGTAGAAACTGCTAGTGGACATTAGGATAGCTAAGGGGCCTATAGTGGAAAAAGAAATAACTTCAAATAAAAACTACACAGAATCATTCTCTGAAACTACTTTCTGATCTGTGCATTCAACTAACAGAGTTGAACCTCACTTTTGATTGAGCAGTTCTGAAACACTCTTTCTGTAGAAACTGCAAGTGGCCATTCGGAGCGCTAAGAGGCCTATAGTGGAAAAAGGAATATCATCAAATAAAAACTACACAGAAGAATTCTGTGAAACTTCTTTCTGATCTGAGCATTCAACTAACAGAGTTGAAGCTCACTTTTATTTGAGGAGTTCTGAAACACTCTTTCTGTAGAAACTGCAAGTGGATATTTGGAGCCCAAAGAGGCCTACACTGCAAAAAGGAATATCTTCAAATAAAACTACACAGAAGCCTTCTGTGCAACTTCTTTCTGATCTGTGCATTCAACAAACAGAGTTGAACATTACTTTTGATTGAGCAGCTCTGAAACAGTCTCTCTGTAGAAACTGCAAGTAGACATTCGGAGCGCTAAGAGGCCTATAGTGTAAAAAGGCATATCTCTAAATAAAATTACACAAAAGCATTCTGCGAAACTGCTTTCTAATCTGTGCATTCAACTAACGGAGTTGAACCTTACCTTTGATTGAGCAGTTCTGAAACACTCTTCCTGTATAAACTGCAAGTGAACATTCGGAGCGCTAATTCGTCTATAGTGGAAAAAGGAATATCTTAAAATAAAAACTACATGGAAGCATTCTGTGAAATTTCTTTCTGATCAGTGCATTCAACAAACAGAGTTGAACATTTCTTTTGATTGAGCAGTTCTGAAACACTCTTTCTGGAGAAACTGCAAGTGGACAGTCAGAGCACTAAGGGGCCTATACTGGGAAAAAGGAATATCTTCAAATAAAAACTACAATGAAGCAATCTGTGAAACTTCTTTGTTATCTGTGCATTGATCTAACAGAGTTGAACATTTCTTTGTTTGAGCACTTCTGAAACACTCTTTCTGTAGAAACTGCAAGTGGACATTTGGAGTGCAAAGAGGCCTACTGTGCAAAAAGGAACATCTTCAAATTAAAACTACACAGAAGCATTTTGCGAAACTAATTTCTTATCTGTGAATTCAGCTAACATAGTCGAAAATTTCTTTTGATTGAGCAGTTCTGAAACACTCTTTCTGGAGAAACTGCAAGTGGACAGTCGAAGAGCTAAGAGGCCTATACTGGAAAAAGTAATATCTACAAATAAAACCACACAGAAGCATTCTGTGAAACTTCTTTCTGATCTGTGCTTTCAACTAACGCAGTTGAACCTTACTTTTGTTGAGGAGTTCTGAAACACTCTTTCTGGAGAAACTGCAAGTGGATAGTCGAAGAGCTAACAGGCCTGTACTGGAAAAAGTAATATCTACAATAAAAACCACACAGAAGCATTCTGTGAAACTTCTTTCTGTTCTGTGCATTCAAGTAACAGATTTGAACCTTACTTTTGATTGAGCAGTTCTGAAACACTCTCTCTGTAGAAACTGCAATTGGACATTTGGAGCGCAACGAGGTATACAGTGCAAAAAGGAATATGTTCAAATTAAAACTACACAGAATCATTCTGTGAAACTTCTTTCTTATCTGTGCATTCAACTAAGAGAGTTGAACCCTACTTTTGATTGAGCATCTTTGAAACACGCTTTCTGTAGAAACTGCAAGTGGACATTTGGAGCGCTTAGAAGTCTATAGGGGAAAAAGAAATATACTCAAATAAAAACTACACAGATGCATTCTGGGAAACTTTTTTCTGATCTGTGCATTCAACAGTGTTGAAATTTACTTTTGATTGAGCAGTTCTGAAACCCTGTTTCTGTAGAAACTGCAAGTGGACATTCGGAGGGTTAAGGTGCCTATAGTGTAAAAAGGAATATCTAAATAAAACTACACAAAAGCATTCTGCGAACTGCTTTCTAATCTGTACATTCCACTAACAGAGTTGAACCTTACTTTTGATGAGCAGTTCTGAAACACTCTTTCTGTAGAAACTGCAACTTCACATTCGGAGCGCTAAGAGGTCTATAGTGGAATAAGGAATACCTTCAAATAAAAACTACACAGAAGCATTCTGCGAAACTTCTTTCTCATCAGTGCATTCAACAAACAGAGTTGATCTTTACTTTTGATTCAGCAGTTCTGAAACACTCTTTCTGGAAAAACTGCAAGTGGACAGTCAGAGCGCTAAGAGGCCTTTACTGGAAAAAGAAACATCTTCAAATAAAAACTGCAATGAAGCAATCTGTGAAACTTCTTTGTGATCTGTGCATTCAACTGACAGAGTTGAACCTTATTTTTGACTGATCAGTTCTGAAACACTTTCTGTAGAAACTGCAAGTGGGCATTCCGAGCGCAAAGAGGCTTATAGTGGAAAAAGGAATATCTTCAAATAAAAACTACACAGAGGCATTCTGAGAAACTTCCTTCTGATCTGTGCATTCAACTAGCGTATTTGAACCTTACTTTTTTTTTTTTTTTTTTTTTTTGAGACGGAGTCTCGCTCTGTCGCCCAGGGTGGAGTGCAGTGGCGCAATCTCGGCTCACTGCAAGCTCCGCCTCCCGGGTTCACGCCATTCTCCTGCCTCAGCCTCCCGAGTAGCTGGGACTACAGCCGCCCGCCACCACGCCTGGCTAATTTTTTGTATTTTTAGTAGAGACGGGGTTTCACCGTTTTAGCCAGGATGGTCTCGATCTCCTGACCTTGTGATTCACCCGCCTCGGCCTCCCAAAATGCTGGGATTACAGGCGTGAGCCAACGCGCCCGGCCCCCTTACTTTTGATTGAGCAGTTCTGAAACACTCTTTCTGTAGAAACTGCAAGTGGACATTCGGAGAGCTAAGAGTCCAATAGTGGAAAAAGGGATATGTTCAAGTAAAAACTACATAGAAGTATTCTGTGAAACTCCTCTCTGATCTGTGCAGTCAACTAACACAGCAGAATCTTACTTTTGATTGGGCAGTTCTGAAACACTCTTTCTGTAGACACTGCAAGTGGACATTTGAAGCGCTAAGAGGCCTATACAGGAAAAAGGAATATCTTCAAATAAAAACAACACGGAAGCATTCTGTTAAACTTCTTTCTGATCTGTGAATCCAACTAACAGAGTTGAACCTTATTTTTGATTGAGCAGTTCTGAAACACTCTCTCTGTAGAAACCGCAAGTGGACAATCGGAGCGCTAAGAGTCCTATAGTGGAAAAAGTTATATCTTCAAATAAAAACTACACAGAAGCATTCTGTGAAATTCCTTTCTGATCTGTGCAGTCAACTAACATAGCAGAATCTTACTTTTGAATGAGCAGTTCTGAAACACTCTTTCTGTAGGAACTGCATGTGGACATTAGGAGCGCAAAGAGGCCAATAGAGTAAAAAGGAATATCCTCAAATAAAAACTACACAGAAGCATTCTGTGAAACTTCTTTCTGATCTGTGCATTCAACTAACAGAGTTGAACCTTACTTTTCATTGAGGAGTTTTGAAACACTCTTTCTGTAGGAACTGCAAGTGGATATTCGGAGTGCAAAGAGGCCTATAGTGAAAAAAGGATTATCTTCACATAAAAACTACACAGAAGCATTCTGTGAAACCACTTTCTCATCTGTGCAGTCAACTAACACAGCAGAATCTTACGTTTGAATGAGCAGTTCTCAAACACTCTTTCTGTAAGAACTGCAAGTGGACATTAGGAGCGCAAAGAGGCCTATAGAGGAAAAGGAAATATCCTCAAATAAAAACTACACAGGAGCATTCTGTGAAACTTCTTTCTGATCTGTGTATTCAACTAACAGAGTTGAACCTTACTTTTGATTGAGGAGTTTTGAAACACTCTTTTTGTAGAAACTGCAAGTGGATAGTTGGAGCGCTAGGAGGCCTATAGAGGAAAAAGTAATACCTTCAAATAAAAAGTACACAGAAGCATTCGGTGAAACTTCTTTCTGATCTGTGCATTGAACTAACAGAGGTGAATCTTACTTTTTTTTGAGCAGTTCTGAAAGACTCTCTCTGTAGAAACTGCAAGTAGACATTCAGGGCGCTAAGAGGCCTAAAGTGGAAAAAGGAATATCTTCAAATAAAAACTACAGAGAAGCATTCTGTGAAACTACTTTCTGAACTGTGCATACAACTAACAGAGTTGAACCTTACTTTTCATTGAGGAGTTTTGTAACACTCTTTCTATAGAAAATGCAAGTGGATATTTGGAGCACTAAGATTCCTAGAGTGGGAAAACGAATAACTTCAAATTGAAACTACACAGAAGCATTCCGTGAAACTTCTTTCTGATCTGTGCATTCAACTAACAGAGCTCAACCTTACTTTTGATTGAGCAGTTCTGAAACACTCTTTCGGTAGAAAGTGCAAGTGGACATTCTGAGCGCTAAGAAGCCTATAGTGGAACAAGGAATATCTTCAAATAAAAACTACACAGAAGCATTCTGTGAAACTTCTTTCTGATCTGTGTATTCAAATAACACAGTTGAATATTACTTTTCATTGAGGAGTTTGAAACACTCTTTCTGTAGAAACTGGAAGTGGATATTTGTAGTGCTAAGAAGCTTATAGTGGACAAAGCTATATCTTCAAATAAAAACTACACAGAAGCATTCTGTGAAATTTCTTTCTGATCTTTGCATTCAACTAACAGAGTTGAACCTTACTTTTGATTGAGGAGTTCTGAAACACTCTTTCTGTAGAAACTGCAAGAGGACTTTTGAAGCGCTAATAGTCTTATAGTGTAAAAAGGAATATGTTGAAATAAAAACTACACAGAAGCATTCTGCGAAACTATTTTCTGATCTGTGCGTTCAACTAACAGAGTTGAACCTTACTTTTGATTGAGCAGTTCTGAAACACTCTTTCTATAGAAACTGCAAGTGGACATTCGGAGCGCTAAGAGGCCTATGGTGGAAAAAGGAATATCTTCAAATAAAAACTACACAGAAGCATTCTGTGAAACTGCTTTATGATCTGTGCATTCAACTAACGGAGCAGAACATTACTTTTGATTGAGCATTTCAGAAACACTCTTTCTATAGAAACTGCAAGTGGAAATTCGGAGCGCTAAGAGGCCTATGGAGGAAAAAGGAATATCTTCAGATAAAAACTACACAGAAGCATTCTGGGAAAGTTCTTTCTGATCCATGCGTTGAAGTAAGGGAGTAGAACCTTACTTTTGATTGAGGAGTTTTGAAACACTCTTTCTGTAGAAACTGCAAGTGGCTATTTTGAGCCCTAAGAGGCCTATAGTGGAAAAAGGAATATCTTCAAATAAAAACTACCCGGCAGGATTCTGTGAAACTACTTTCTGATCTCGGCATTCAACTAACACAGTTTAACATTACTTTTGATTGAGCAGCTTTGAAACCCTCTTTCTTGAGAAACAGCAAGTGGACAGTCGGAGCCCTTAGAGGCCTACACTGGAAAAAGGAATATCTTCAAATAAAAACTACACAGAAGCATTCTGTGAAACTTCTTTTATATCTCTGCATTCAACTAAGAGAGTTGAACCTTACGTTTGTTGGAGGAGTTCTGAAACACTCTTTCTGTAGAAATTGCAAGTGGACATTCGGAGCCCAAAGAGGCCTACAGTGCACAAAGGAATATCTTCATATTAAAAATACACAGAAGCATTCTGTTCAACATCTTTCTGATCTGTTCATTCAACTAACACAGTTGAACATTACTTTTGATTGAGCAGATTTGAAACACTCTTTCTGTATGAACTGCAAGTGGACATTCGGAGCGCTAAGAGGAATATAGTGGAAAAAGGAATATCTTCAAATAAAAACAACAAAGATGCATTCTGTGAAACTTCTTTCAGATCTGCGCATTCAATGAACAGATTTGAACATTACTTTTGTTTGAGCATTTCTGAAACACTCTTTCTGTAGAAAGTGCAAGTGGATATTCGGAGTGCTAAGAGGAAAATGGAGGAAAAAGGAACATCTTCAAATAAAAATACCACAGAAGCATTCTGGGAAGCATCTTTCTGATCTGTGCATTCAACTAAGAGAGTTGAACCTTACTTTTCCTTGAGGAGTTTTGAAACACTCTTTCTGTAGAAACTGCAAGTGGCTATTTGGAGCGCTAAGAGGCCTATAGTAGAAAAAGGAATATCTTCAAATAAAAACTACACGGAAGGATTCTGTGAAACTTCTTTCTGATCTGTGCATTGAACTAACCGAGCTGACCCTTACTTTTGATTGAGGAGTTCTGAAACACTCTTTCTGTAGAAACTGCAAGTGGACATTCGGAGCGCTAAGGGGCTTATAGAGGAAAAAGGAATATCTTCAAATAAAAACTACACAGAAGCATTCTGTGGAACAACTTTCTGATCTCTGCATTTACCTAACAGAGTTGAACCATACTTTTCACTGAGGAGTTTTGAAACACTCTTTCTGTAGAAACTGCAAGTGGATATTTATGGAGCACCAAGGGGCCTACAGTGGAAAAAGGAATATCTTCAAATAAAAACTACACAGAAGCATTCTGTGAAACTACTTTCTGATCAGTGCATTCAACTAACACAGTTGAACCTTACTTTTGGTTGAGCAGGTCTGAAACACTCTTTCTGTAGAAACTGCAAGTGGACATTCGGAGATCTAAGAGGCCTATTGAGGAAAAAGGAATATCTTCAAATAAAAACTACACAGAAGCATTCTGTGAAACTACTTACTGATCTGTGCATTCAACTAACAGAGTTGAACCTTACTTTGAGCTGTTCTGAGTCTTTCTGTAGAAACTGCAAGTGGACATTCGGAGCGATATGAGGCCTACAGTGGAAAAAGGAATATCTTCATATAAAAACTTCACAGAAGCATTCTGTGAAACTTCTTTCTGATCTGTGCTTTCAACTAACAGAGTTGAACCTTACTTTTGATTGAAGAGTTGTGAAGCACTCTTTCTGTAGAAACTGCAAGTGGACATTCGGAGGGCTAAGATGCCTATAGTGGAAAAAGGAATATCTTCAAATAAAAACTACACAGAAGCATTCTGTGAAACTTCTTACTGATCTGTGCATTCAACTAACAGAGATGAACCTTACTTTTGTTTGAGCAGTTCTGAAACGCTCTTTCGTAGGAACTGCAAGTGGACATTCAGAGCGCTAGGAGGCCTATAGTGGAAAAGGGAACATCTTCAAATAAAAACTACGAAGAAGCATTCTGTGGAACTTCTTTCTGATCTGTGCATTCAACTAAGAGAGTTGAACCTCACTTTTGATTGAGCAGATCTGAAACACTCTTTCTGTAGTAACTGCAAGTGGCCATTCGGAGCGCTAAGAGGCCTATAGTGGAAAAAGGAATATCTTCATATAAAAACTACACAGTAGAATTCTGTGAAACTTCTTCCTGATCTGTGCATTCATCTAACAGAGTTGAAGCTTACTTTTGTTGGAGGAGTTCTGAAACACTCTTTCTGTAGAAGCTGCAAGAGGACATTTGTAGCGCAAATAGGCCTACAGTGCAAAAAGGAATATCTTCAAATAAAAACTACACATAAGCTTTCGGAGCAACTACTTTCTGATGTGTGCATTCAACTAACAGAGTTGAACCGTACTTTTCATTGAGCAGATCTGAAACACTCTTTCTGTAGAAATTGAAAGTGGACATTCGGAGCGCTAATGTGCCTAGAGTGTGAAAAAGAATATCTTTAAATAAAAACTACACAGAAGCATTCTGTGAAACTTCTTTCTGATCTGTGCATTCAGCTAACAGAGTTGAACCTTCCTTTTGATTGAATAGTTTTGAAACACTCTCTCTGTACAAACTGCAAGTGGATATTTCGACCACTAAGAGGCCTACAGTTGAAAAAGGAATATGTTCAAGTAAAAACTACACAGAAGCATTCTTTGAAACTTCTTTTTGGTCTTTGTATTCATCTAACAGAGTTGAACCTTACTTTTGTTTGAGGAGTTCTGAAATACTCTTTTTGTAGAAACTGCAAGTGGACATTCGGAGCGCTAATAGGCCTACATAAGAAAAAGGAATATCTTCAAATAAAAACTACACAGAAGCATTCTTTGAAACTTCTTTCTGATCTGTGCAGTCAACTAACAGAGCTGAACCTTATATTTGATGGAGCAGTTCAGAAACACTCTTTCTGTAGAAACTGCAAGAGGACATTCGGAGCCCTGAGGGGCCTATGGAGGAAAAAGGAATATCTTCAAATAAAAACTACACTGAAGCATTCTGGGAATCTTCTTTCTGATCTGTGCATTCAACTAACACAGATCAACCTTACTTTTGATGGAGGAGTTTTGAAACACTCTTTCTGTTTAAACTGCAAGTTGACTTTTGGAGCGCTATGAGGCCTGTAGAGGAAAAAGGTATATCTTCACATAAAAACTACACGGAAGTATTCTGTGAAACTTCTTTCTGATGTGTGCATTCAACTAACACAGTTGAACGTTACTTTTGATTGAGGAGTTTGAAAACAATCTTTCTGTAGAAACTGGATATTGATTTTCGGAGCGCTAAGAGGCCTATAGTGGAAAAAAGGAATATCTTCAAATGAAAACTACACAGAAGCATTCTGTGAAACTTCTTTCTGATCTGTGCATTCAACTAACAGAGTTGAACTTTACTTTTGATTGAGCAGTTCTGAAACTCTCTTTGTGTAGAAACTGCAAGTGGACATTCAGAGCGCTAAGAGGCCTATAGTCGAAAAAGGATTATCTTCAAATAAAAACTACACAGAAGCATTCTGAGAAACTGCTTTCTAATCTGTGCATTCAACTCACAGAGTTCAACCTTACTTTTCATTGAGCAGTTCTGAAACACTCTTTCTATAGAAAATGCAAGTGGACATTCGGAGCACTAAGAGGCCTATGGTGGAAAAAGAAATATCTTGAAATAAAAACTACATGAAATCACTCTGTGAAACTTCATTCTGATCTCTGCATTCCACTAACTGAGTTGAATCTCACTTTTGATTGAGCAGTTCTGAAACACTCTTTGTGTAGAAACTGCTAGTGGACATTAGGATAGCTAAGGGGCCTATAGTGGAAAAAGAAATAACTTCAAATAAAAACTACACAGAATCATTCTCTGAAACTACTTTCTGATCTGTGCATTCAACTAACAGAGTTGAACCTCACTTTTGATTGAGCAGTTCTGAAACACTCTTTCTGTAGAAACTGCAAGTGGCCATTCGGAGCGCTAAGAGGCCTATAGTGGAAAAAGGAATATCATCAAATAAAAACTACACAGAAGAATTCTGTGAAACTTCTTTCTGATCTGAGCATTCAACTAACAGAGTTGAAGCTCACTTTTATTTGAGGAGTTCTGAAACACTCTTTCTGTAGAAACTGCAAGTGGATATTTGGAGCCCAAAGAGGCCTACACTGCAAAAAGGAATATCTTCAAATAAAAACTACACAGAAGCCTTCTGTGCAACTTCTTTCTGATCTGTGCATTCAACAAACAGAGTTGAACATTACTTTTGATTGAGCAGCTCTGAAACAGTCTCTCTGTAGAAACTGCAAGTAGACATTCGGAGCGCTAAGAGGCCTATAAAAAAATATTTCAAATAAAAATACACGAAGCATTCTGTGAAACTTTTGATATGTGCATTCAACTAACAGAGTGAACTTACTTGATAGGTTTAAAAAAGGCAATATATTCTCTAAATATAAAAATTATCCAAAAACACAAAAGCATTCTGCGAAACTGCTTTCTAATCTGTGCATTCAACTAACGGAGTTGAACCTTACCTTTGATTGAGCAGTTCTGAAACACTCTTCCTGTATAAACTGCAAGTGAACATTCGGAGCGCTAATTCGTCTATAGTGGAAAAAGGAATATCTTAAAATAAAAACTACATGGAAGCATTCTGTGAAATTTCTTTCTGATCAGTGCATTCAACAAACAGAGTTGAACATTTCTTTTGATTGAGCAGTTCTGAAACACTCTTTCTGGAGAAACTGCAAGTGGACAGTCAGAGCACTAAGGGGCCTATACTGGAAAAAGGAATATCTTCAAATAAAAACTACAATGAAGCAATCTGTGAAACTTCTTTGTTATCTGTGCATTGATCTAACAGAGTTGAACATTTCTTTTGTTTGAGCACTTCTGAAACACTCTTTCTGTAGAAACTGCAAGTGGACATTTGGAGTGCAAAGAGGCCTACTGTGCAAAAAGGAACATCTTCAAATTAAAACTACACAGAAGCATTTTGCGAAACTAATTTCTTATCTGTGAATTCAGCTAACATAGTCGAAAATTTCTTTTGATTGAGCAGTTCTGAAACACTCTTTCTGGAGAAACTGCAAGTGGACAGTCGAAGAGCTAAGAGGCCTATACTGGAAAAAGTAATATCTACAAATAAAAACCACACAGAAGCATTCTGTGAAACTTCTTTCTGATCTGTGCTTTCAACTAACGCAGTTGAACCTTACTTTTGTTTGAGGAGTTCTGAAACACTCTTTCTGGAGAAACTGCAAGTGGATAGTCGAAGAGCTAACAGGCCTGTACTGGAAAAAGTAATATCTACAAATAAAAACCACACAGAAGCATTCTGTGAAACTTCTTTCTGTTCTGTGCATTCAAGTAACAGATTTGAACCTTACTTTTGATTGAGCAGTTCTGAAACACTCTCTCTGTAGAAACTGCAATTGGACATTTGGAGCGCAACGAGGTATACAGTGCAAAAAGGAATATGTTCAAATTAAAACTACACAGAATCATTCTGTGAAACTTCTTTCTTATCTGTGCATTCAACTAAGAGAGTTGAACCCTACTTTTGATTGAGCATCTTTGAAACACGCTTTCTGTAGAAACTGCAAGTGGACATTTGGAGCGCTTAGAAGTCTATAGGGGAAAAAGAAATATACTCAAATAAAAACTACACAGATGCATTCTGGGAAACTTTTTTCTGATCTGTGCATTCAACAGTGTTGAAATTTACTTTTGATTGAGCAGTTCTGAAACCCTGTTTCTGTAGAAACTGCAAGTGGACATTCGGAGGGTTAAGGTGCCTATAGTGTAAAAAGGAATATCTAAATAAAACTACACAAAAGCATTCTGCGAACTGCTTTCTAATCTGTACATTCCACTAACAGAGTTGAACCTTACTTTTGATTGAGCAGTTCTGAAACACTCTTTCTGTAGAAACTGCAACTTCACATTCGGAGCGCTAAGAGGTCTATAGTGGAATAAGGAATACCTTCAAATAAAAACTACACAGAAGCATTCTGCGAAACTTCTTTCTCATCAGTGCATTCAACAAACAGAGTTGATCTTTACTTTTGATTCAGCAGTTCTGAAACACTCTTTCTGGAAAAACTGCAAGTGGACAGTCAGAGCGCTAAGAGGCCTTTACTGGAAAAAGAAACATCTTCAAATAAAAACTGCAATGAAGCAATCTGTGAAACTTCTTTGTGATCTGTGCATTCAACTGACAGAGTTGAACCTTATTTTTGACTGATCAGTTCTGAAACACTTTCTGTAGAAACTGCAAGTGGGCATTCCGAGCGCAAAGAGGCTTATAGTGGAAAAAGGAATATCTTCAAATAAAAACTACACAGAGGCATTCTGAGAAACTTCCTTCTGATCTGTGCATTCAACTAGCGTATTTGAACCTTACTTTTTTTTTTTTTTTTTTTTTTTTTGAGACGGAGTCTCGCTCTGTCGCCCAGGGTGGAGTGCAGTGGCGCAATCTCGGCTCACTGCAAGCTCCGCCTCCCGGGTTCACGCCATTCTCCTGCCTCAGCCTCCCGAGTAGCTGGGACTACAGCCGCCCGCCAGCACGCCTGGCTAATTTTTTGTATTTTTAGTAGAGACGGGGTTTCACCGTTTTAGCCAGGATGGTCTCGATCTCCTGACCTTGTGATTCACCCGCCTCGGCCTCCCAAAATGCTGGGATTACAGGCGTGAGCCAACGCGCCCGGCCCCCTTACTTTTGATTGAGCAGTTCTGAAACACTCTTTCTGTAGAAACTGCAAGTGGACATTCGGAGAGCTAAGAGTCCAATAGTGGAAAAAGGGATATGTTCAAGTAAAAACTACATAGAAGTATTCTGTGAAACTCCTCTCTGATCTGTGCAGTCAACTAACACAGCAGAATCTTACTTTTGATTGGGCAGTTCTGAAACACTCTTTCTGTAGACACTGCAAGTGGACATTTGAAGCGCTAAGAGGCCTATACAGGAAAAAGGAATATCTTCAAATAAAAACAACACGGAAGCATTCTGTTAAACTTCTTTCTGATCTGTGAATCCAACTAACAGAGTTGAACCTTATTTTTGATTGAGCAGTTCTGAAACACTCTCTCTGTAGAAACCGCAAGTGGACAATCGGAGCGCTAAGAGTCCTATAGTGGAAAAAGTTATATCTTCAAATAAAAACTACACAGAAGCATTCTGTGAAATTCCTTTCTGATCTGTGCAGTCAACTAACATAGCAGAATCTTACTTTTGAATGAGCAGTTCTGAAACACTCTTTCTGTAGGAACTGCATGTGGACATTAGGAGCGCAAAGAGGCCAATAGAGTAAAAAGGAATATCCTCAAATAAAAACTACACAGAAGCATTCTGTGAAACTTCTTTCTGATCTGTGCATTCAACTAACAGAGTTGAACCTTACTTTTCATTGAGGAGTTTTGAAACACTCTTTCTGTAGGAACTGCAAGTGGATATTCGGAGTGCAAAGAGGCCTATAGTGAAAAAAGGATTATCTTCACATAAAAACTACACAGAAGCATTCTGTGAAACCACTTTCTCATCTGTGCAGTCAACTAACACAGCAGAATCTTACGTTTGAATGAGCAGTTCTCAAACACTCTTTCTGTAAGAACTGCAAGTGGACATTAGGAGCGCAAAGAGGCCTATAGAGGAAAAGGAAATATCCTCAAATAAAAACTACACAGGAGCATTCTGTGAAACTTCTTTCTGATCTGTGTATTCAACTAACAGAGTTGAACCTTACTTTTGATTGAGGAGTTTGAAACACTCTTTTTGTAGAAACTGCAAGTGGATAGTTGGAGCGCTAGGAGGCCTATAGAGGAAAAAGTAATACCTTCAAATAAAAAGTACACAGAAGCATTCGGTGAAACTTCTTTCTGATCTGTGCATTGAACTAACAGAGGTGAATCTTACTTTTTTTTGAGCAGTTCTGAAAGACTCTCTCTGTAGAAACTGCAAGTAGACATTCAGGGCGCTAAGAGGCCTAAAGTGGAAAAAGGAATATCTTCAAATAAAAACTACAGAGAAGCATTCTGTGAAACTACTTTCTGAACTGTGCATACAACTAACAGAGTTGAACCTTACTTTTCATTGAGGAGTTTTGTAACACTCTTTCTATAGAAAATGCAAGTGGATATTTGGAGCACTAAGATTCCTAGAGTGGGAAAACGAATAACTTCAAATTGAAACTACACAGAAGCATTCCGTGAAACTTCTTTCTGATCTGTGCATTCAACTAACAGAGCTCAACCTTACTTTTGATTGAGCAGTTCTGAAACACTCTTTCGGTAGAAAGTGCAAGTGGACATTCTGAGCGCTAAGAAGCCTATAGTGGAACAAGGAATATCTTCAAATAAAAACTACACAGAAGCATTCTGTGAAACTTCTTTCTGATCTGTGTATTCAAATAACACAGTTGAATATTACTTTTCATTGAGGAGTTTTGAAACACTCTTTCTGTAGAAACTGGAAGTGGATATTTGTAGTGCTAAGAAGCTTATAGTGGACAAAGCTATATCTTCAAATAAAAACTACACAGAAGCATTCTGTGAAATTTCTTTCTGATCTTTGCATTCAACTAACAGAGTTGAACCTTACTTTTGATTGAGGAGTTCTGAAACACTCTTTCTGTAGAAACTGCAAGAGGACTTTTGAAGCGCTAATAGTCTTATAGTGTAAAAAGGAATATGTTGAAATAAAAACTACACAGAAGCATTCTGCGAAACTATTTTCTGATCTGTGCGTTCAACTAACAGAGTTGAACCTTACTTTTGATTGAGCAGTTCTGAAACACTCTTTCTATAGAAACTGCAAGTGGACATTCGGAGCGCTAAGAGGCCTATGGTGGAAAAAGGAATATCTTCAAATAAAAACTACACAGAAGCATTCTGTGAAACTGCTTTATGATCTGTGCATTCAACTAACGGAGCAGAACATTACTTTTGATTGAGCATTTCAGAAACACTCTTTCTATAGAAACTGCAAGTGGAAATTCGGAGCGCTAAGAGGCCTATGGAGGAAAAAGGAATATCTTCAGATAAAAACTACACAGAAGCATTCTGGGAAAGTTCTTTCTGATCCATGCGTTGAAGTAAGGGAGTAGAACCTTACTTTTGATTGAGGAGTTTTGAAACACTCTTTCTGTAGAAACTGCAAGTGGCTATTTTGAGCCCTAAGAGGCCTATAGTGGAAAAGGAATATCTTCAAATAAAAACTACCCGGCAGGATTCTGTGAAACTACTTTCTGATCTCGGCATTCAACTAACACAGTTTAACATTACTTTTGATTGAGCAGCTTTGAAACCCTCTTTCTTGAGAAACAGCAAGTGGACAGTCGGAGCCCTTAGAGGCCTACACTGGAAAAAGGAATATCTTCAAATAAAAACTACACAGAAGCATTCTGTGAAACTTCTTTTATATCTCTGCATTCAACTAAGAGAGTTGAACCTTACGTTTGTTGGAGGAGTTCTGAAACACTCTTTCTGTAGAAATTGCAAGTGGACATTCGGAGCCCAAAGAGGCCTACAGTGCACAAAGGAATATCTTCATATTAAAAATACACAGAAGCATTCTGTTCAACATCTTTCTGATCTGTTCATTCAACTAACACAGTTGAACATTACTTTTGATTGAGCAGATTTGAAACACTCTTTCTGTATGAACTGCAAGTGGACATTCGGAGCGCTAAGAGGAATATAGTGGAAAAAGGAATATCTTCAAATAAAAACAACAAAGATGCATTCTGTGAAACTTCTTTCAGATCTGCGCATTCAATGAACAGATTTTGAACATTACTTTTGTTTGAGCATTTCTGAAACACTCTTTCTGTAGAAAGTGCAAGTGGATATTCGGAGTGCTAAGAGGAAAATGGAGGAAAAAGGAACATCTTCAAATAAAAATACCACAGAAGCATTCTGGAAGCATCTTTCTGATCTGTGCATTCAACTAAGAGAGTTGAACCTTACTTTTGCTTGAGGAGTTTTGAAACACTCTTTCTGTAGAAACTGCAAGTGGCTATTTGGAGCGCTAAGAGGCCTATAGTAGAAAAAGGAATATCTTCAAATAAAAACTACACGGAAGGATTCTGTGAAACTTCTTTCTGATCTGTGCATTGAACTAACCGAGCTGACCCTTACTTTGATTGAGGAGTTCTGAAACACTCTTTCTGTAGAAACTGCAAGTGGACATTCGGAGCGCTAAGGGGCTTATAGAGGAAAAAGGAATATCTTCAAATAAAAACTACACAGAAGCATTCTGTGGAACAACTTTCTGATCTCTGCATTTACCTAACAGAGTTGAACCATACTTTTCACTGAGGAGTTTTGAAACACTCTTTCTGTAGAAACTGCAAGTGGATATTTATGGAGCACCAAGGGCCTACAGTGGAAAAGGAATATCTTCAAATAAAAACTACACAGAAGCATTCTGTGAAACTACTTTCTGATCAGTGCATTCAACTAACACAGTTGAACCTTACTTTTTGATTGAGCCAGGTCTGAAACACTTTCTGTAGAAACTGCAAAGAGGACATTCGGAGATCTAAGAGGCCTATTGAGGAAAAAGGAATATCTTCAAATAAAAAACTACACAGAAGCATTCTGTGAAACTACTTTCTGATCAGTGCATTCAACTAACAGAGTTGAACCTTACTTTGAGCTGTTCTGAGTCTTTCTGTAGAAACTGCAAGTGGACATTCGGAGCGATATGAGGCCTACAGTGGAAAAAGGAATATCTTCATATAAAAACTTCACAGAAGCATTCTGTGAAACTTCTTTCTGATCTGTGCTTTCAACTAACAGAGTTGAACCTTACTTTTGATTGAAGAGTTGTGAAGCACTCTTTCTGTAGAAACTGCAAGTGGACATTCGGAGGGCTAAGATGCCTATAGTGGAAAAAGGAATATCTTCAAATAAAAACTACACAGAAGCATTCTGTGAAACGTCTTCTGATCTGTGCAGTCAAGTAACAGAGCTCAACCTTACTTTTGTTTGAGCAGTTCTGAAACGCTCTTTCGTAGAACTGCAAGTGGACATTCAGAGCGCTAGGAGCCTATAGTGGAAAAGGGAACATCTTCAAACAAAAACTACGAAGAAGCATTCTGTGGAACTTCTTCTGATCTGTGCATTCAACTAAGAGAGTTGAACCTCACTTTGATTGAGCAGATCTGAAACACTCTTTCTGTAGTAACTGCAAGTGGCCATTCGGAGCGCAAAGAGGCCTATAGTGGAAAAAGGAATATCTTCATATAAAAACTACACAGTAGAATTCTGTGAAACTTCTTCCTGATCTGTGCATTCATCTAACAGAGTTGAAGCTTACTTTTGTTGGAGGAGTTCTGAAACACTCTTTCTGTAGAAGCTGCAAGAGGACATTTGTAGCGCAAATAGGCCTACAGTGCAAAAGGAATATCTTCAAATAAAAACTACACATAAGCTTCGGAGCAACTACTTTCTGATGTGTGCATTCAACTAACAGAGTTGAACCGTACTTGTCATTGAGCAGCTCTGAAACCACTCTTTCTGTAGAAATGGAAAGTGGACATTCGGAGCGCTAATGTGCTAGAGTGTGAAAAAGAATATCTTTAAATAAAAAACTACACAGAAGCATTCTGTGAAACTTCTTTCTGATCTGTGCATTCAGCTAAACAGAGTTGAACCTTCCTTTTGATTGAATAGTTTTGAAACACTCTCTCTGTACAAACTGCAAGTGGATATTTCGACCACTAAGAGGCCTACAGTTGAAAAAGGAATATGTTCAAGTAAAAACTACACAGAAGCATTCTTTGAAACTTCTTTTTGGTCTTTGTATTCATCTAACAGAGTTGAACCTTACTTTTGTTTGAGGAGTTCTGAAATACTCTTTTTGTAGAAACTGCAAGTGGACATTCGGAGCGCTAATAGGCCTACATAAGAAAAAGGAATATCTTCAAATAAAAACTACACAGAAGCATTCTTTGAAACTTCTTTCTGATCTGTGCAGTCAACTAACAGAGCTGAACCTTATATTTGATGGAGCAGTTCAGAAACACTCTTCTGTAGAAACTGCAAGAGGACATTCGGAGCCCTGAGGCCTATGGAGGAAAAAGGAATACTTCAAATAAAAACTACACTGAAGCATTCTGAATCTTCTTTCTGATCTGTGCATTCAACTAACACAGATCAACCTTACTTTTGATGGAGGAGTTTTGAAACACTCTTTCTGTTTAAAACTGCAAGTTGACTTTTGGAGCGCTATGAGGCCTGTAGAGGAAAAAGGTATATCTTCACATAAAAACTACACGAAGTATTCTGTGAAACTTCTTTCTGATGTGTGCATCAACTAACACAGTGAACGTTACTTTTGATTGAGGAGTTTGAAAACAATCTTTCTGTAGAAACTGGATATTGATTTTCGGAGCGCTAAGAGGCCTATAGGGAAAAAGGAATATCTTCAAATAAAAACTACACAGAAGCATTCTGTGAAACTTCTTTCTGATCTGTGCATTCAACTAACAGAGTTGAACTTTACTTTTGATTGAGCAGTTCTGAAACTCTCTTTGTGTAAAACTGCAAGTGACATTCAGAGCGCTAAGAGGCCTATAGTCGAAAAAGGATATCTTCAATAAAAACTACACGAAGCATTCTGAGAAACTTCTTTCTAATCTGTGCATTCAACTCACAGAGTTCAACCTTACTTTTGATTGAGCAGTTTGAAACACTCTTTCTGTAGAAAATGCAAGTGACATTTTCGGAGCTAAGAGGCCTATGTGGAAAAAGAATATCTTGAAATAAAAACACAGAAGCATTCTGTGAAACTTCTTTCTGATCTGTGCATTCAACTAACAGAGTTGAATTTACTTTTGATTGAGCAGTTCTGAAACTCTCTTTGTGTAGAAACTGCAAGTGGACATTCAGAGCGCTAAGAGGCCTATAGTCGAAAAAGGAATCTTCAAATAAAAACTACACAGAAGCATTCTCGAAACTGCTTTCTAATCTGTGCATTCAACTACAGAGTTCAACCTTACTTTTCATTGAGCAGTTCTGAAACACTCTTTCTATAGAAAATGCAAGTGGACATTCGGAGCACTAAGAGGCCTATGGTGGAAAAAGAAATATCTTGAAATAAAAACTACATGAAATCACTTCTGTGAAACTTCATTCTGATCTGCATTCCAACTAAGAGTTGAATCTCACTTTTATTGAGCAGTTCTGAAACACTCTTTGTAGAAACTGCTAGTGGACATTAGGAGCTAAGGGCCTATAGTGGAAAAAGAATAACTTCAAATAAAAACTACACAGAATCATTCTCTGAAACTACTTTCTGATCTGTGCATTCAACTAACAGAGTTGAACCTCACTTTTGATTGAGCAGTTCTGAAACACTCTTTCTGTAGAAACTGCAAGTGGCCATTCGGAGCGCTAAGAGGCCTATAGTGGAAAAAGGAATATCTCAAATAAAAACTACACAGAAGAATTCTGTGAAACTTCTTTCTGATCTGAGCATTCAACTAACAGAGTTGAACTCACTTTTATTGAGGAGTTTGAAACACTCTTTCTGTAGAAACTGCAAGTGGATATTTGGAGCCCAAGAGGCCTACACTGCAAAAAGGAATATCTTCAAATAAAAACTACACAGAAGCCTTCTCAACTTTTCTGATCTGTGCATTCAACAAACAGTTGAAATTACTTTTGATT
>NW_022095947.1:0-4886 GCF_006542625.1 Nomascus leucogenys | reverse complement strand
TCAAAAGTAAGCTTCACTCTGTTACTTGAATGCAACGAACAGAAAGAAGTTTCACAGAATGCTTCTGTGTAGTTTTTTATTTGAAGATATTCCTTTTCCACTGCAGGCCCCTTAGCGCTTCAATGTCCACTTGCATTTCTACAGAAAGTGTTTCAGAACTGCTCAATCAAAAAAATAAGCTTCACTCTGTTAGTTGAATGCACAGAACAGAAAGAAGTTTCACAGAATGCTTCTGTGTAGTTTTTATTTGAAGATATCCCTTTTTCCACTATAGGCCCCTTAGCGCTCGAATGTTCAACTTGCAGTTTCTACAGAAAGGTGTTTTCAGAATCCTCAATCAAAAGTAAGCTTCACCTCTGTTACTTGAATGCACAGAACAGAAAGAAGTTTCACAGAATGCTTCTGTGTAGTTTTATTTGAAGATATCCTTTTTCCTGCAGGCCCTTAGCGCTTCAAATGTCACTTGCGTTTCTACAGAAAGGTGTTTCAGAACTGCTCAATCAAAAGTAAGCTTCACCTCTGTTAGTTGAATGCACAGAACAGAAAGAAGTTTCACAGAATGCTTCTGTGTAGTTTTTTTTGAAGATATTCCTTTTCCCACTATAGGCCCCTTAGCGCCTCGAATGTCACTTGCAGTTTTACAGAAAGAGTGTTTCAGAACTGCTCAATCAAAAGAAGCTTCAACTCTGTTAGTTGAATGCACAGAACAGAAAGAAGTTTCACAGAATGCTTCTGTGTAGTTTTTTATTTGAGATATGTTCATTTTCCACATAGGCCCTAGCGCTCGGAATATCAAATTGCAGTTTCTACAGAAAGAGTGTTTCAGAACTGCTCAATCAAAACTAAAGCTTCAACTCTGTTAGTTGAATGCACAGAACAAAGAAGTTTCACAGAATGCTTCTGTGTAGTTTTTATTTGAAGATATTCCTTTTCCACTGCAGGCCCCTTAGCGCTCGAATGTTCACTTACAGTTTCTACAGAAAGAGTGTTTCAGAACTGCTCAATCAAAAGTAAGCTTCAACTCTGTTAGTTGAATGCACAGAACAGAAAGAAGTTTCACAGAATGCTTCTGTGTAGTTTTTATTTGAAGATATCCCTTTTCCACTATAGGCCCCTAGCGCTCGGAATGTCAATTGCAGTTTCTACAGAAAGAGTGTTTCAGAACTGCTCAATCAAAAGTAAGCTTCAACTCTGTTAGTTGAATGCACAGAACAGAAAGAAGTTTCACAGAATGCTTCTGTGTAGTTTTTATTTGAAGATATTCCTTTTTCCACTATAGGCCCTTTAGCGCTCGGAATGTCAAATTGCAGTTTCAACAGAAAGAGTGTTTCAGAACTGCTCAATCAAAAGTAAGCTTCAACTCTGTTAGTTGAATGCACAGAACAGAAAGAAGTTTCACAGAATGCTTCTGTGTAGTTTTTATTTGAAGATATGCTTTTTCCACTACAGGCCCTTAGCGCTCGAATGTCACTCTGCAGTTTCTATCAGAAAGAATGTTTCAGAACTGCTCAATCAAAGTAAGCTTCACTCTGTTACTTGAATGCACAGAACAGAAAGAAGTTTCACAGAATGCTTCTGTGCGTAGTTTTATTTGAAGATATTCCTTTTTCCACTGTAGGCCGTGTAGGCCTCGAAATGTCAACTTGCAGTTTCTAAGCAAGAGTGTTTCAGAACTGCTCAATCAAAAGTAGCTTCATCTGTTAGTTGAATGCACAGAACAGAAAGAAGTTTCACAGAATGCTTCTGTGTAGTTTTTATTTGAAGATATCCCTTTTTCCACTATAGGCCCCTTAGCGCTCGAATGTCAACTTGCAGTTTCTACAGAAAGAGTGTTTCAGAACTGCTCAATCAAAAGTAGCTTCACTTTGTTAGTTGAATGCACAGAACAGAAAGAAGTTTCACAGAATGCTTCTGTGTAGTTTTTATTTGAAGATACACCTTTTTCCACTACAGGCCCCTTCGCTTCAAATGTCCACTTGCAGTTTCTACAGAAACCGTGTTTCACAACTGCTCAATCAAAAGTAAGCTTCACTCTGTTAGTTGAAAGCACAGAACAGAAAGATGTTTCACAGAATGCTTCTGTGTAGTTTTTATTTGAAGATATACCTTTTTCCACTATAGGCCTCTTAGCGCTCGAATCTCAACTTGCAGTTTCAACAGAAAGAGTGTTTCAGAACTGCTCAATCAAAAGTAAGCTTCAACTCTGTTTGTTGAATGCGCAGAACAGAAAGAAGTTTCACAGAATGCTTCTGTGTAGTTTTTATTTGAAGATATGCCTTTTTCCACTATAGGCCCCTTAGCGCTCGAATGTCCTTACAGTTTCTACAGAAAGTGTTTAGAACTGCTCAATCAAGTAAGCTTCACCTCTGTTACTTGAATGCACAGAACAGAAAGAAGTTCACAGAATGCTTCTGCGTAGTTTTTATTTGAAGATATTCCTTTTTCCACTGTAGGCCCTGTAGGCTCGAAATGTCACTTGCAGTTTCTATAGAAGAGTGTTTCAGAACTGCTCTCAATCAAAAGTAAGCTTCGATTCTGTTAGTTGAATGCACAGAACAGAAAGAAGTTTCACAGAATGCTTCTGTGTAGTTTTTATTTGAAGATATTCCTTTTTCCACTATAGGCCCCTTAGGGCTCGGAATGTCAACTTGCAGTTTCTACAGAAAGAGTGTTTCAGAACTGCTCAATCAAAAGTAAGCTTCAATCTTGTTAGTTGAATGCACAGAAGAACAGAAAGAAGTTTCACAGAATGCTTCTGTGTAGTTTTTATTTGAAGATACCCTTTTTCACTACAGGCCCTTAGCGCTCAAATGTCACTTGCAGTTTCTACAGAAAGTGTTTCAGAACTGCTCAATCAAAAGTAAGCTTCACTCTGTTAGTTGAATGCACAGAACAGAAAGAAGTTTCACAGAATGCTTCTGTGTAGTTTTTATTTGAAGATATACCTTTTTCCACTATAGGCCCCTTAGCGCTCGAAATCTCACTTGCAGTTTCAGAAAGAGTGTTTCAGAACTGCTCAATCAAAAGTAAGCTTCACCTTTGTTAGTTGAATGCACAGAACAGAAAGAAGTTTCACAGAATGCTTCTGTGTAGTTTTTATTTGAAGATATCCCTTTTTCCACTATAGGCCCCTTGCAGTTCGGAATGTCAACTTGCAGTTTCTACAGAAAGAGTGTTTCAGAACTGCTCAATCAAAAGTAAGCTTCATTTAGTTGAATGGACAGAACAGAAAAGTTTCACAGAATGCTTCTGTGTAGTTTTATTTGAAGATATCTTTTTCCACTATAGGCCCCTAGCGCTCGAAGTCCACTTGCAGTTTCTACAGAAAGTGTGTTTCAGAACCTCAATCAAAAGTAAGCTTCAATCTGTTAGTTGAATGCACAGAACAGAAAGAAGTTTCACAGAATGCTTCTGTGTAGTTTTTATTTGAAGATATTTCTTTTCCACTGCAGGCCCCTTAGGCTCGAATGTTCTCTTACTGTTTCTACAGAAAGAGTGTTTCAGAACTGCTCAATCAAAAGTAGCTTCAACTCTGTTAGTTGAATGCACAGAACAGAAAGAAGTTTCACAGAATGCTTCTGTGTAGTTTTTATTTGAAGATATTCCTTTTTCCACTAGGCCCTGTACCTCGAATGTCACTTGCAGTTTCTATAGAAAGAGTGTTTCAGAACTGCTCAATCAAAAGTAAGCTTCAACTCTGTTAGTTGAATGCAAGAGAACAGAAAGAAGTTTCACAGAATGCTTCTGTGTAGTTTTTATTTGAAGATATACCTTTTTCCACTATAGGCCCTTAGCGTTCAAATGTCCACTTGCAGTTTCTACAGAAAGTGTTTCAGAACTGCTCAATCAAAAGTAAGCTTCACTCTGTTAGTTGAATGCACAGAACAGAAAGAAGTTTCACAGAATGCTTCTGTGTAGTTTTTATTTGAAGATATCCTTTTTCCACTATAGGCCCCTTAGCGCTCGAATGTCACTTGCAGTTTCTACAGAAAGAGTGTTTCAGAACTGCTCAATCAAAAGTAAGCTTCACCTCTGTTACTTGAATGCACAGAACAGAAAGAAGTTTCACAGAATGCTTCTGTGTAGTTTTTATTTGAAGATATACCTTTTTCCACTATAGGCCCTTAGCGCTCAATGTCACTTGCAGTTTCTACAGAAAGTGTTTCAGAACTGCTCAATCAAAAGTAAGCTTCACCTCTGTTAGTTGAATGCACAGAACAGAAAGAAGTTTCACAGAATGCTTCTGTGTAGTTTTTATTTGAAGATATCCTTTTTCCACTATAGGCCCCTTAGCGCTCGAATGTCAACTTGCAGTTTCTACAGAAAGTGTGTTTCAGAACTGCTCAATCAAAAGTAAGCTTCAACTCTGTTAGTTGAATGCAAGAACAGAAAGAAGTTTCACAGAATGCTTCTGTGTAGTTTTTATTTGAAGATATTCCTTTTTCCACTATAGGCCCCTTAGCGCTCGAAATGTCACTTGCAGTTTCTACAGAAAGAGTGTTTCAGAACTGCTCAATCAAAAGTAAGCTTCAATCTGTTAGTTGAATGCACAGAACAGAAAGAAGTTTCACAGAATGCTTCTGTGTAGTTTTTATTTGAAGATATTCCTTTTTCCACTATAGGCCCTAGCGCTCGAATCAAATTGCAGTTTCTACAGAAAGAGTGTTTCAGAACTGCTCAATCAAAAGGAAGCTTCAACTCTGTTAGTTGAATGCACAGAACAGAAAGAAGTTTCACAGAATGCTTCTGTGTAGTTTTTATTTGAAGATATCCTTTTTCCACTATAGGCCCCTTACGCTCGAATGTCAACTTGCAGTTTCTAAGAAAGAGTGTTTCAGAACTGCTCAATCAAAAGTAAGCTTCAACTCTGTTAGTTGAATGCACAG
>NW_022095946.1:0-38409 GCF_006542625.1 Nomascus leucogenys | reverse complement strand
GACTGGAAACACCCACAACAAGCTCATTTTCATTTCTCATTAGGACAGGATTGCTAGCCACTCTGATATGGAACCCCAATTTAGCTGGGGACTCTCAAAACATAAAGTAAGACTCCCATTGTGGAAGAGAAATATTATTATGATAGCTAACTCTATTATTTCTCTTCCACACTGAAACTTCTTGAATTATTGTGCTTCTTATGAATCATTCACAGGATTTGGCAGAGAGATGTGTCAAAAGTACATTGTCCATAAACGTGTTATAGTATTAATGGAAATATATTTCACCCTGTATTTGTCATTCACTGAATAGTTTTACCTTCTTACTTTCCTGTGCATAGAGTCCTTCCCAGTGAATGGCCTAGAACTCTGCAAACCATAAACCACCTACATAAACTCCATCTTTACATGGAGCAAAAATATTTCGTCTAATTGGTAATGCAGTGTCCTAATTAAGTAATAAAAACCAGTGCTAACAATCAACCAGCTAATGCAAAAAGAATGACATAACTGGTTTGAGTTGAAGCATGGAGAAAATAGTTTATATGTTATATTGGAAGTAAACCATACTTTAGTTACCAACTTTTTAAAGTTATAGAAATGATGAGATGCTTTAAGAAGAATAAATTTGCATTTTACTTCTGTAGGGTTAAATAAATCCTGTTATATACTTTAAGTGCAAATAAAAATAAATTATGGATTATACTATAACTACAGACCTATAACATGAGCTTGGTATTTAACATTCTCATGACTTTTTTGTGTAGTTTTACTCTACAAAGTAATATATAGCCTTGATTTGCATGCCTATTTAATTTCTTTAGGTAATAGGTAAGAGTGTCATGATGGATTTTCCTAGGTGCAGTCAGAGTTTTTCATAAATTTTCCAAGTGTCTCCCCAAGTATACTTCATCTATTTACATAATTTCTCACAAGTTATCCATTGCATGAAAAGACACAGACACATGAACATCCTCATCTTTTCTAAATTAATTATTATTTTTTCCGTAATTATCGGGGTACAGTATTAGTACCTTTTTCTTTTGTCAAATTGTAAGCGTACCATGAATTTATCTAATGACCAATTGCAGCTTTTAAGATTTAGTATTAAATAGCCAAGATTCATCTTCCCAATGGAAATTATACGTTTCACCAGATATTCTCATTCGAACAAGGCAAATAACGTCCCACATTGCTGAAAACTACAATGAAGGCGATAGGCCATAGGAGAAAAAGTGAGAGTCATTCAGCCCTTGGCACTATGTGGAGTAAAGTATGATTGCCATTCTATACAAATGAAACCTGCTACTCCAGAGAAAATGTGTGAGAAAGTACATTCTTTTGCCTAAGTGAGAAATACTTTGATTGGGAATGGAAGGGCATACTGGGCCTGCATGTGCAATATGGAACAAAGGGTAATTAACTAGAACTTTAAAGGACATGGTTCTTATTCTCAATTCTAACCAATAACAAAGAATATTTTACTGGACAAATCATTGTAACTCTCTTAGCTTAGTTACCTTGTACAAAATATTTGTAATATTTGAAGGACACTAAAAATGAAGAGAACCATTAAATGACTTATTGGCATATTACTTAATTTCATACAAGCAGTATCATCCTTCATGTATTATTTGACAATTGAATATTTTTCTACTCAATAATTGATTTTTAACAGTTATCAATAGTGATACACATAGTTTTAGTTTATTCATTTTAATTCTGTAGGATCTCCATTATATATAATACATTGCACTGCATGTTTGTCGTTTTTGGTGAATAGGCACCTGGATTCCTTCCAGTTCTTGTTATTATGAACAACATTAAAATGAGACTTGCATAAATAAATATGTGCTAGAGGTTCTCCAGAATGCACACTTGAAGAGTATTGCTAAATTGTAAAAAATTCAAATCTTCAAAATTACTATCAGATATTTCCAAATTATTCTACAAAACTACTTAACAAATTTGTACTTCTTTTCATTTATCAGTTTAATGTCTCTCAGGTTTGAATGTACCCTTCAATATAGGCTATGTGTTGAACAATGGAATTTCTTATTTTTTTATTATATTTTAAGTTTTAGGTACATGTGCACAATGTGCAGGTTTGTTACATATGTATACATGTGCCATGTTGGTGTACTGCACCTATTAACTCGTCATTTAACATTAGGTATATCTCCTAATGCTATCCCTCCCCCTCCCCACTCATAACAGGCCGGGTGTGTGATGTTCACTTCCTGTGTCCATGTGTTCTCATTATCAATTCCCACCTATGAGTGAGAACATACAGTGTTTGGTTTTTTGTCCTTGTGATAGTTTGCTGAGAATGATGGTTTCCAGCTTCATCCATGTCCCTACAAAGGACACGAACTCATCATTTTTTATGGCTGCATGCATTCCATGGTGTATATGTGCCACATTTTCTTAATGAAGTGTATGATTGTTGGACATTTGGGTTGGTTCCAAGTCTTTGCTATTGCGAATAGTGCCGCAATAAACATACATGTGCATGTGTCTTTATAGCAGCATGTTTTATAATCCTGTGGGTATATACCCAGTAATGGGATGGCTGGGTCAAATGGTATTTCTAGTTCTAGATCCCAGAGGAATCGCCACACTGACTTCCACAATGGTTGAACTAGTTTACAGTCCCACCAACAGTGTAAAAGTGTTCCTATTTCTCCACATCCTCTCCAGCACCTGTTGTTTCCTGACTTTTTAATGATGGCCATTCTAACTGGTGTGAGATGGTATCTCATTGTGGTTTTGATTTGCATTTCTCTGATGGCCAGTGATGAAGAGCATTTTTTCATGTGTTTTTTGGCTGCATAAATGTCTTCATTTGAGAAGTGTCTGTTCATATCCTTTGCCCACTTTTTGATGGGGTTGTTTTTTTCTTTATTTTATTATTATTATACTTTAAGTTTTAGGGTACATGTGCACAACGTGCAAGTTTGTTACATATGTATACATGTGCCATGTTGGTGTGCTGCACCCATTAACTTGTCATTTAGCATTAGGTATATCTCTTAATGCTATCCCTCCCACCTCTCCCCACCCCACAACAGTCCTCAGTGTGTGATGTTCCCCTTCCTGTGTCCATGTTTTCTCATTGTTCAATTCCCACCTATGAGTGAGAACATGCAGTGTTTGGTTTTTTGTCCTTGCGATAGTTTGCTGAGAATGATAGTTTCCAGCTTCATCCATGTCCCTACAAAGAACATGAACTCATCCTTTTTTATAGCTACATAGTAGTCCATGGTGTATATGTGCCACATTTTCTTAATCCAGTCTATCATTGTTGGACATTTGGGTTGGTTCCAAGTCTTTGCTATTGTGAATAGTGCCGCAATAAACATATGTGTGCATGTGTCTTTATAGCAGCATGATTTATAATCCTTTGGGTATATACCCAGTAATGGGATGGCTGGGTCAAATGGTATTTCTAGTTCTAGATCCCTGAGGAATCACCACACTGACTTCCACAATGATTGAACTAGTTTACAGTCCCACCAACAGTGTAAAAGTGTTCCTATTTCTCCACATCCTCTCCAGCACCTGTTGTTTCCTGACTTCTTAATGATCGCCATTCTAACTGTTGTGAGATGGTATCGCACCTATTTAATAAATGGTGCTGGGAAAACTGGCTAGCCATATGTAGAAAGCTGAAACTGGATCCCTTCCTTACACCTTATACAAAAATTAATTCAAGATGGATTAAAGACTTAAATGTTAGACCTAAAACCATAAAAACCCTAGAAGAAAACCTAGGCAATAACCCTTGAGGACATAGGCATGGGCAAGGACTTCATGTCTAAAACACCAAAAGCAATGGCAACAAAAGCCAAAATTGACAAATGGGATCTCATTAAACTAAAGAGCTTCTGCACAGCAAAAGAAACTACCATCAGAGTAAATAGGCAACTTACAGAATGGAAGAAAATTTTTGCAATCTACTCATCTGACAAAGGGCTAATATCCAGAATCTACAATGAACTCAAACAAATTTACAAGAAAAAAAAACAACCTATCAAAAAGTGGGCGAAGGATATGAACAGACACTTCTCAAAAGAAGACATTTATGTAGCCAAAAAACACATGAAAAAATGCTCATCATCACTGGCCATCAGAGAAATGCAAATCAAAACCACAATGAGATACCATCTCACACCAGTTAGAATGGCCATCATTAAAAAGTCAGGAAACAACAGGTGCTGGAGAGGATGTGGAGAAATAGGAACACTTTTACACTGTTGGTGGGACTGTAAACTAGTTCAACCATTGTGGAAGTCAGTATGGCGATTCCTCAGGGATCTAGAACTAGAAATACCATTTGACCCAGCCATCCCATTACTGGGTACACACCCAAAGAATTATAAATAATGCTGCTATATAGACACATGCACACATATGTTTATAGCAGCACTATTCACAATAGCAAAGACTTGGAACCAACCCAAATGTCTAACAACGATAGACTAGATTAAGAAAATGTGGCACATATACACCATGGAATAATATGCGGCCATAAAAAAATGATGAGTTCATGTCCTTTGTAAGGATATGGATGAAACTGGAAACCATCATTCTCAGCAAACTACCACAAGGACAGAAAACCAAACACCACGTGTTCTCACTCATAGGTGGGAATTGAACAATGAGAACACATGGACACAGGAAGGGGAACATCACACTACCAGGGACTGTTGTGGGGTTGGGGGAGAGGGGAGGGATAGTATTAGGTGATATACCTAATGCTAAATGACGAGTTAATGGGTGCAGCATACCAACATGGCACATGTATAGATATGTAACAAACCTGCACGTTGTGCACATGTACCCTAAAACTTAAAGTATAATAATAATAAAATAAAAAAAGGAAGTACCATTTTAAGATTTTTATTTTTGAAGTGTATCTCCATCTCGGGTGTGCATAATTTGTAGAAAGTCAAGACCTAATTTTGAAATGAAAGTGTAAGGAATTCAATCAAGTATTTCTTGACGAAAGTAATAATAAACTGGAAGAAACGTGGTTGGAAACAACTATTTCAGAATCCTGGATATTGACTGTTAAGAACTGAATGTTTGTGTCCCCCCTGCCAACCCACAATCCATATGTTGAAATCCTAACCTCCAATGAGGTGATATTAGGAAATGGAGACTTTTGGAGATAAATCAGCTCATGAGGGTGGACCCCTCATGGATGGGTTCAGTGCCTTTGTAAAAAATATTTTAGAGAGATTTCTAGCTCTCTTTCTGCCACATGAGGATATAAGGAGAAGTTGATGGCTTGCAACCTGAAAGAGGGCACTCACCAGAACCCAACCAGACTGGCAGTCTGATCTCAGGCTTCCAGCCTCCAGATCTATGAGAAATAATTTCTGTTGCTTATAAACCATCTAGTCTATGCTACTTTGTGATGGCTGCCCAAACTGACATTAAGACAAAAAGAAAGAGAAACCTGTATTTGTGAAAACCTAATGAATATCAGATAAGAACAGTAGAAATATATGGTATTTTAGCCTATGGCTTCTTGCATTATCACTACCCCAACAAACTCCTTTGGCATAATACTTCCAGCAGGGTGGGGAAAGTGGTGGAAATCAGCTGCTTTTCTGCCAGAGGTGGCTGATATAATTTAGAGCTGGAAACACAAAATCACATGCCCGGGGTGTTGTCTAAAATATTAATGATCTTAGTGTCAAAATGTCATGAAATTCAGCATTGGAGTTAGTCTAATATTGACATATTGGATAGAACAAGCAGGAAACTGGCACACTTACGAGATATTTACTAGAGAGATCAGAAAAATGAAATAGTGATGCTGAGCCTTGATAAGTTTCCACATATCCCTGAAAGTTCAAACAGCTATCCACACGCACAAGACTGCATGAATGCTCAGAAGAAGTCAGGGAAACCCATAAATATCTACTTGTCCCTGGATGAATACAAAGCCTTGCACATAAGCAGCATAGATACAAGGATGTGTGGATGAAAGCAAAAGCTGGAACAACTTCTAAACTGCCTGTCATTGACAAAAGATGAAAAACTGAGTGGCTCAAGATAATGAAGCACAACCTCTCTAATCACTGAATGAACATTAACCATGCTCAACCAGAAGTGACCTCTAGTACACCAAGATTAAATATAAGAACCAGAACTAGCAACAAGAAAAACCCTAACAGAGTCACTGGTAGCCGTATATTTCAGGGACACAGATTTTACAGGATTAGTCCTGTTATGTCACTAAATAAATAAAAATAATACAAATAGTAATAGCAGGAACAATAACTTTTCAGAGAGAAAGGGAAAACAATTAGGAGTTGCTACAATATATTGTCTAAAATGTACAAATTTAAACAACAAAATAGACATGTCCTGTGAGGGTTCAGTCAGGCTGGTGGGAAAAATTTTAGTTATAATAAATACAAACCCTCTTGAAAGGCCTGAGAGTTTGCAAAACTTTGGTAACAGATCTGGCTGAAGGCAGCCTAGTCCCTTTACCCTGAATTAGATAAATGAAAGTAAATACAAGGGAATGTGGGGGAGTTTGTCTAACTAGCTTGTTTACTCATGTGGTCCTAAGACTAACCTTTGTTCTACCATGGGTGCTTAATTCTTTTCTACTTGGGAAGTCTGCAATGTCAATTACTCTCTAGTGGTGTTGACTCAAGCCTTTGTCAATTAATCTTTACTAAATAAATGCAAGTCTCGCTGGCTGCTGACTGTTTACAGCACTCTTCTTGGAGTCTGTAAGTGGCCCAGACACTCAGCTGGACTGGCAAAGAAGAATATCTGTGCCAGTGTACATTATTCAGCCATCACTGAGTCAAGGTCTGCAGGACAGACCTCCACAATGTCCCACCCCCCCAAAAATGGAAACTGTCTCAGACACAGGAAGAAAAATAGTCAATAGAAATTATTGATAAAACGTCACAAGTGACAGATTTATCAAACAAACACTTCAAAGTAAATACTAAAATATATTGAAATAACTAAAGAAAAACATGTTTTGGAATTAAAGGAGGTTCTGGTTCAAGATGGCTGACTAGAAGCACCTAGTGCATTCCATCTCATGGAGAATAAACAAAGTGGTAAGTGAATACTAACTCTTAGGATCACCTAAGAGATCGTGCTGGGATTCATCAGAGAAGCAAGTGGACACGTGGAGAAGAGAGAGGAGCGAAGCCATGAAGCCAAGTAACTGCCCACCTGGGACCATGCAGAGCTGGGGGAATCTCCCTAACATAGGAAAAGAGTGAGTGAGTGAGAGTCTCCTGGGGATCCACACTTCTGCCATTGACATTTGTAATCCTGAGCACAGGAAAGTCCCCTAGACACCCTTACCCCACCCTCCAGACCAACACAGAGAGCCACCTGGAGTCTATGCAGAGTCACTGCTCAAGCCCACATGGAATTTCACTGGCCTTTGATCCCTGAGCAGCCTGGTGCCAGCTGCCACTGCCCTGCCAAGAAGGGAAGCAAGGTACTTTTGCATGTCCATTGGATAGATGTTATAGCCCAGGTATTGAGGAGCAGCCAGACTGCATACCATGTGACCCTCCCCTCCACTGCTTCTCACCAGGGGGTGCTCACAGGTTTAGGCCCCCAGCACAGCGCCCCACCCCCACTTGAACACTGTGGTCACATCTCTGCATTCCTCTGGGATTTTTGTTCCCAGAGGTAGCTGACAAGCCTTTTACAATCCCTGCTGGCACTTTCCTCACCCCTATGGGGGGAGCAAGGAGGTAGGGCACATTTGCAGACCTCTAGCACTAGACAACACAATGGAGATGCAAAGGAGCAGTGGGCAAACTATGCCCCAACAACTTGCTGCCTCCACTGTTCTCTGCCAAATGGGGTTTCCACCTTCCAGCCTCCAGCACGCTCACCCCACCCACACCTGATCACTGTAGCCACAGCTCTCTGTTCCTGATTACATAATTCCCACAGGAGTTCTCACAGGTGGTTGGCAGGCCTTTTGTGATCACGACTGCCTCTGTCCCTACCAACCCCAGGTCAGGGAGGGAACAAGGAAGCAGAGTACCTTCCTACACCTCCAGCATGAACAGCTCAGCTGAGATACGGATGAGCAGTGGGCTGCTGCATGGCCCATAAACCCCTGCCTCTGCTGCTCCCTGGAGAATAGGACTCACTGGCTTCCAGCCCCCAACACACCCACCCTACCCCCACCTGAACACTAAGGCCACATCTCAGTTCCTCTGAAAGCCCAATTACCTGAGGTCAGCAACAAGCTTTTCACAGTTTTCACTACCACTGCCTTCACCCCTACCACTGCCTCCACCTCTACCACCCCTAGGCCAGCATGGGATCAGGGAAGTTTGGCACTTTTGCTTGTCCCTAACAGTGAAATCCAGTGCCACTTGTGTGAGAGGAAAATGCAAGTGTACCAGGCTCCCCACAGCTGCCAATCTCCATCGTCCCAGCTGAAGAATCCTGCCCTCACCAGCGAAATGCCCACAGCACAGATGCCCACCCCTCCTGAACATTTTAGCTGTGGCCCAGAACACTTCGGAAAACCCAACCCCATAGGCACGTGATCTTCCCTTGGGCTTCCACTGCCTAAAGGTTCCACCTGCCCTCACCTGAGAGTTCTGCCAGTGATCAATGGACTAGCCTGCCTCTCCCCATCACAGCCAGCACCTGAACTCTGGGTTAACGTGACTCAAGTCCAGCCCCTTCAGGACTCATACACACTATCCAGTGGGCCACCCAGGGGCCTGGGATCTAAGGAATTACTTAGCCCATTCCAACACTGCTGGCACCTGACCACTTCCCCAGGGTCTGAGGTCAGGCTGATCCAACCAGTCAACATCACCACAAGCAACACCCACCCACATGTGCCCAAAGGTGGAGCCCTGCCCCATCCCCATGAAGCAGCAGCATTACCACATAAGAGAACAGGTGAGCCACAAAGCTATCTGTATTGGGCGGAGTGAAGAAGTTCCACCCCAAAACCACTCCTATAGAGAGTTACAAGATAGGTAATTCCCATGGCTCTCCACCACATTGTATTCTGAGGATAGACTACAGTGTGCATCTGAACTAGGTGTCACAAGCCCCAGGACAGGGCATGATAGGGAAACAGATCATGTTCCTTCTATCTAGGACATGGAGATGGTGCAATCCCCCTCAGCCCCCACACAGACAAAGCATTTTATCAGAAGCTCCCCTCAGCCACCTTCACCAGGGCTGGTGCCCATAATTGCCATTGGTGTATTTGTGGGCAAGCCGGGGGGTCCAGCTCTGCCAAGGTGTGGCCCCTGACCCCATGGAAAAGAAAGCTCAGGGTGCCTAGCCCTCCACTGTCTAGCCCATCACCAGAAACAACACAGATCACCTCACAATAAACAAAGATCAAGTACTGATATGGTTTTGCTCTGTGTCCCCACCCAAATCTCATGTCAAATTATAATCCCCATGTGTCAGGGGAGGGATCTGGTGGGAGGTGATTCAATCATGGGGGCAGATTTCTCCCATGTTGTTCTCATGATAGTGAGTGAGTTCTCACAAGATCTGATGGTTTAAAAGTGTGGCATTGAAACTGCCATTGCAAAATTGTGACTTAGATGGTGAAAGAGATCTAACTTAACTGACTCCATCATGCTTCTAACCTCCAAAATGTCCTTGTTCATTCCTGGGCATAGGCAGAACTAACTTTGAGAGAAACTAGTTTACAGTTTATAGTTTAAAACAAAGATGATAACAGTCCTCTCCCAGGTTAGACCTGCTTCTTGGCCGGGGACTAGATTGCCTTTGTAGGACACAAGATTAAAAATTGGAGGTTTAGGAGTTATGTAGCTGGAGGTGACAAGTTTCTGACCCTCCCTACACTGTTCCTGAGGTCATTGCTTGAGATATTTTGCAGACCCTGCACTTGATAGATCAGCTGGCACCACCTGGATTGATAAATTGGCTCATCTGATCTTGTGGCCCCCACCCAGGAACTGACTCAGTGTAAGAAGACAGCTTCGACTCACTATGATTTTATATTGAACCAGTCAGCACTCCTGGATCACTGGCTGCCCTCAACCCACCAAGCTGCCCTTAAAAACTCTGCTCCCTGAATGCAAGGGGAGACTGTTTTGAGTAATAATAAAACACCAGTCTCCCATACAGCTAACTCTGCATGAATTACTCCTTCTCTACTGCAATTCCCCTGTCTTGAGAAATCGGCTGTGTCTAGGCAGCAGTCAACATAAGCCCATTGGTTGGTTACAGCATTTCCCTCCTCTCTCTCTCACCTGCTACCATATGAAGAAGGTCCTTGCTTCCCCTTTGCCTTCTGTCATGATTGTAAGTTTCCTGAGATCTCCCAGTCATTCTTCCTGTTAAGCCTGCCAAATTGTGAGTCAATTAAACCTCTTTTCTTCATAAGTTACTCTGTCTATGATAGTTATTTAGAGTAATGTGAAAATGGACTAACATAAATACATACTCTTCTGTTCATGCCACAGCTGTCTCTTACCTGTAAGCTCCTGTAGGTCAAACTGCATGACCCAATATAAAATGAGCCAACAGAAGTGCATAGGGCTATCGAAGCAAAGCCAGAAGACCTTACACAACATACTCTACAGTCTCACTCCACAGGGAGGTGGGGGGAAAGGAGAGGGAGAAAAATAGGGCAAGAAAAAAAAATCTTATCTATATGAAAATAAATTTAAAAATCGCAAGTGGCAGTCTCTCCTGATGAGAAGGAACCAGTGTAAAAATTCTGGCACCAGAAAAAATCTGAGTGTTGTGACACCACCAAGGGATCACAATAGCTCTCCAGCAATGGACACTAATAAAATGGATACTCGGAAATGACAGATAAAGAATTCAAAGTATGAATTGCAAGGAAACTTAAAAAGATCCAAGAAAAGGTGGAAAATCAACACAAACCAAATACTAAAGCAATCCACGAAATAAAGAAAAGGATGAGAATTTTTTAAAAATATTAACCAGAACTAATGGAGTTAAAAAAACACTAAAGGAATTGCAAAATACAAGTAAAAGCTTTATCAATAGACTAGACCAAGCAGAAGAAAGAATTTTAGGGTGTAAAGACTGATCTTTTGAACTAACTCTGTCAGACAACAATAGAGAAAAAGGAATTTAGAAAAATGAACAAAGCCTTCAAGAAATATGGAATTATGTAAAGTGACCAAGCCTACAAATTATGGGCATTCCTGAGAGAAAGAAGAAAAAGTAAACAATGAGGAAAACATATTTGAGGAAATAATTTAAGAAAATGTTCTAATCTTGATAAAAAGGTAGACATCCAGATAAAGAAATATGGAGAGGCTGGATGAAGTGGCTCATGCCTGTAATCCCAGCACCTTGGGAGGCCGAGGCAGGCAGAACACTTGAGGTCAGGAATTCGAGGCCAGCCTGGCCAACATGGTGAAACCCCATCTGTACTAAAATACAAAAATTAGCTGGGCGTGGTGGTGTGTGCCTGTAATCCCAGCCACTCGGGAGACTGAGGCAGGAGAATTGCTTGAACCCAGGAGGTGGAAGTAACAGTGAGCTGAGATTGCACCACTGCACTCCAGCCTGGGTGACAGAGTAAGACTCTGTGAAAAAAAAAAAAAAAAGAAGAAGAAAGAAAGAAAGAAGGAAAGAAAAGAAAAAAAAAAGAAAAAAGAAAAGAAAAGAAAAAGAAGTACAGAGAACACTTGCAAAATACCATATAAAATGAACATTGCCAAGGCATGTAGTCACTAGACTATCCAAAGTCAGTGCTAAAGAACAAATCTCAAGGGCAGCTAGGAAAAAGGAACAAATTACCCTCAAGGAAAAACTGATCATACTAAAAGCAAACTTCGCAGCAGAAACCCTACAAGCCAAAACATATTAAGGACCTATTTTTAGCCTCCATAAAGAAAAAAAAGTTATCCAAGAATTTTATATCATGCCACTAAGCTTCATAAATGAAGGAGAAATAAAGTCTTTCCCAGACAAGCATTAGCTAAGATAATTTGTCACCACTAGCCTGGTCTTACAAGAAATGCTCAAAGGAGCTCTAAATATGGAAACAAAAGGATGATACTAATCATCAGAAAAAGGATATATAAATACAAAGCTCCCAGATCCTAGAAAGCAACTATACAATTGAAACTCCAAAACAGTTAGCTAACAATACTATGTCAGGATCAAAATCTCACATATCAATATTAACCGTGAATATAAATGGCCTAAAGGCCCTGCTTAAAAGATACATGATGACAAGTCAGATTTTAAAAAGACAACTCAACCATCTTCTATATAAAAGAAACCCCCTTACTGACTAAAGACACATTCAACCTTAAAGTAAAAGGATGGAAAAAATATATTTTGCACAAATGGAAAAGAAAAACAAGCAGAAAAATCCATTCTCGTATCAGATAAAAGACACTTTACACCAAAAAACAGTTTAAAAACAGGCAAAAAAAGGCATTATATGATTATAAGAAAAATATTGAAAACCAGAAGATTTAACTATCCTAAATATATATGCACCCAACACTGGAACACTCAGATTCATAAAACAAATACTATTAGACCTAAGAAAATAAATTGATAGCAAAACAATAATAGTTGGGGGTTGGAGGGGGCAGGCACAGTGCCTCTTCTTGTAATTCCAGCACTTTAGGAGACCAAGGTGGGAGGATTGCTTGAGTCCAGGAGTTTGACACCAGCCTATGCAACATAGTGAGATCTGATATAATATAGTTTGGATGAATGTCCCCACCCAAATCTCATATTGAAATGTAATCCTTAATGTTAGAGGTGAGGTCTGGTGGGAGGTGATTGGATCATGGGGGTGAATTTCTCATTAATGGCTTAGCACCATTCCTCTTGGTACTGTCCTCATGATAGTGAGTTTTCATGAGATCTGGTTATTTAAAAGTGTGTAGCACCTCCCTTCTGTTCTCTCTTGCTCCTGCTTTTGCCATGTGACATGCAAGCTCCCTTTTAGCCTTCTGCCGTGATTGTAAGTTTCCTGAGGTCTCCCAAGAAGCTTAGCAGATGCCAGCATCACGCTCTCTGTACAGCTTGCAGAATCTTAAGACAATTAAAACTCTTTTCTTTATAAATTACAGAGTATCAGATATTTCTTTATAGCAATGCAAGAACGAACTAATATCTCACCTCTACACATAAAAAAGAAATTAGCTGGGCATGGTGGTGTATGCCTATAGTTCTGGCTACTTGGGAGGCTGAGGTGGGAGGATTGTTTCAGCCCAGGAGGGTAAGGCTGCAATGAGCCATGATCATTCCACTACACTCCAGCCTGGGCAAAAAAGCAAGACTCTGTCTCAAAAATAAAATAAAATATTAGTGGGGAGCTAGGTGCAGTGGCTCACGCCTGTAATCCCAGAACTTTGGGAAGCTAAGGTGGGTGGATCACTTGAGGCCAGGAGTTCAAGACCAGCCTGGCCAACATGGTGAAACCCCATCTCTACTAAGAATACAAAAAACTAGCCAGGCATGGTGGTGTGCGCCCGTAATCCCAGCTACTCAGGAGGCTGAGGCACACAAATCACTTGAACCCAAGAGGCGAAGGTTGCAGTGAGCCAAGATTGCACCATTGCACTCCAGCCTGGGTGACAGAGAAAGACTCTGTCTCAAAATAATAATAATAAAATAATAATAATAATAGTGGGGGACTTTAATACCCCACTGAAATCACTAAATAGATCATTGAAGAAGAGAATCAACAAAGAAACTCTGGACTTAAACTGAAAAATATACCAAATGGACCTAATAGACATCTACAGAACATTTTACCCAACAACTGCAGAACATACATTTCTCTTATCTGCACAAAGAATACCCTTCAAAATCAACCATATGCTCAGGCATGAGGCAAGTCTCAATACATTTTTAAAAACTGAGATTATATCCAGTACCTTCTGGACCACACTGGAATAAAATTATAAATTAATACTAAAAGTACTCTCAAAACTACACCAGTACATGGAAACTAAAAACTTGCTCCTGAACAACTTTTGGGTAAACAACGAAATCAGGACAGAAACTGTAAAAATTCTTTAAAATAAATGAAATAGAAACACAACATACTAAAGTCTCTGGGATACAGCAAAAGCAGTGTAGAAGGAAATTTTACAGTGTTAAATGCTTACATCAAAAAGATGGAAATATCTAAAGTTAACAATATAACGTTGTACCTCAAGGAACTAGAAGAACAATAAAAAACCAAACCCAAAGTTAGTAGAATAAAAGATATACCTGAAATCCAAGCAGAAATAAGTGAAATTGAGACAAAAAATACAATGTAATCAATGCAACAAAAAATTATTTCTTTGAAAGAATAAACAAAATTGACAGACCACTAGCTAGTCTAAGAAAAAAAAGAGAAAATTCAAATAAGTACAATCAGAAATGATAAAAATGACATTACAACTGACACCAAAGAAATACAAAAAATAAGAGACTACTATGAACACCTCTATGCACACAAACTAGAAATCTAGAAGAAAGGAATTAATGCGTATAAACATACACTCTTATTCAACATAGCACTGGCATTCCTCTCCAGAGCTATCAGGGAAGAAAAAGAAATAAAGGCATTCAAATTGGAAAAGAGGAAGTTAAATGATCTCTGTTTGCTGACGACATGATTGTATACTTAGAAAACCCTAAAAACTCTTCTAGAAGATTCCTAGACTTGATAAGCAACTTCAGTAGAGTCTCAGGATACAAAATCAATGTACAAAAGCTAGTACCATTTCTATACACCAATAATCTTCAAGCTGAGAACCAAATTAACAACTCAATTACATTTACAATAGCCACACACAAAAATAAAATACCTAGAAACACACTTAATCAAGGTGGTGAAATATCTCTACAAGGAGAACTACAAAACACTGATGAAAGAAACTGAAGATGACACACAAAAAATGGAAAAACATTCCATGCTCATGAATTAGAAGAATAACTGTCATTAAAATGACCTCATTATCCAACCAAAGCAATCTACATATTCAATGCAATTCCTATCAAACTACCAATGTCATTTTTCACAGAATTAGAAAAAAAGTCCTAAAGTTCATATGGAACCAAAAACAAAAACAAAAACAAAATCCCAAAGAGCCAAAGCAATCCTAAGCAAAAAGTTCTAATTTGGAGGTATTACATTGTCTGACTTCAAATTATGCTACAGGGATATAATAACTAAAGAAGCATGGTATTGATACAAAAATAGACAATAAAACAGAATAGAGAACCCAAAAACAAAGCCATGTACCTGTAACTAGCTGTTCTTTAGTAAAGTCAACAAAGACAAGCAATGGAGAAAGGACGCTCTAATCAATAAATATTCAATAAATGGTGCTTGGAAAACTGGCTAGCCATAAGTGAAAGAACAAAACTAGACCCCTACCTCCCACCATATACAAAAATTACCCAAAGACGGATTAAAGACCTAAATGTAAGACCTGAAACTGTAAAAATATTAGAAGAAAACCTAGAAAAACTCTTTTGAATATTGGCCTAACAAAGGAGTTTGTGATAAAGACCCCAAAAGCAATTGCAATAAAGACAAAAATAGGCAAACGGGACTTAAACAAACTAAAAAGCTTCTGCACAACAAAAGAAATAATCAACAGAATAAAACAGTCAACCTACAGAATGGGAAAAAGATATTTACAAATTATGCCTCTAACCAGAGACTTCTATCTAGAATCTACCAGGAACTCAAGCACCTCAACAAGAAAAAAGCAAACAACCTTATCAAAAACTGGGCAAAAGACAGGAATAAACAGTTCTCAAAAGAAGAAACACAAGTAGCTAAGAAACACATGAAAAAATGCCCAACACCAATTATCAGAGAAATGCAAATTAAAGCCACAAGAGATACCATCTTACACTAGTCAGAACGGCTTTCATTAAAAGTCGTAAAACAGATGTTGGTATGGATGCAGAGAAAAGGGAATGCTCATACACTGTTGGTGCGAATGCAATTTCAATCTCTGTGGAATACAATATGGAGATATCTCAAAGAAATAAAAGTAGAACTACCATTCAACCCTGCAATCCAGCTACCAGCTGTCTACCCAAAAGAAAAGAAATCATTATATCAAAAAGAGATTTGCATTCATATGTTTATTGAAGCACTGTTTACAACAACTAAGTACAGAACCAAACTGTCTACCAACAGCTGACTGGATAAAGAAAATGTGATATATATACACCATAGATTACTACATAGCCTTAGAAAAAGAAAAAAATGTCATTTGCAGTAACATGGATGAAGCTGGAGGCCATTATCCTAAGTAAACTAACACAGAAGCATAAAATAATATTGCATGTTCTCACTTATAAGTTGGCACTAAAGAAAGGGTACACATGGACATAAAAATGGGGAAAATAGACTCTGAGAATTCCAAATGGGGGCATGCAGTGGATAGGTTTGAAAATTTCCAATATTTGGTGATGGGTACACTAGAAGCCCAAACCCCACCATTACACATGTAATACCTATGTAACAAACAAGCACATGTACCCCCTGAATCTATAATAAAAATATTTTAAAAATTAGAAAAAAATAAAAAGAAGAAAGACATGACTGGATCAGAAAACAATAATTAAAAGAAAGAATAATAATAGTGATTCACCAAATAGAGAATGAAAATAAAGAAATATAAATTATAAATAAGAAACAATAGAAATTCTAAAGAGAAAAAATAAAATCTGTGAAATGAAAATTCACTAGAGGGATTTGATACCAAATTTTAGGTGCCATAAGAAAGAATCCACAAACCTGAAGATAGATCAATAGAAATCATGAAATCTGAAAAAAAAACAAGAAAAAAATATGAAGAATAATGAACAGAGCTTCACAGACTTGCAGGACACAATAAAATTATAGCAAAATGATCAAAATGGAAGTCCCAGAAGGACCAAAGAGAAAGGTGCAGAAAAATATGTGATGCCTGAAAAACATACCTGAAGATATCCCAAAATTGATGAACATTAATTTACAGATCCCAAAACCTTAACAAACTTTAAAGAAGATAAACACAAAAAGATCCATACCTATTATAGACTATCATACTCAAACTGTTGGAAGACAGAGAGAAAATTCTGAAGTCAGTAAGAGAAAGCCAACACATCAGGATAAGGAAACCTCATTAAAATTAACAAGTGACTTTTCACTGGAAAAGAAAATGGAGGTTAAAAAACAGTAAGATAGCATATTGAAATTACTGAAAGAAAAATATAAACAAAAAAATCCTTCAAAAATAAAGGTGAAATAAAGATAGTCCTGGATTCAAACAAAGAGAATGATAAGCAATTATTAGATCTTCTCTACAAGGAATACTAAAGGAAATTCTTCAAGCTGAAATAAAAAGACACCAGGGAGTAACCTCATTCAATATAAAGAATTAAAGCGCACGAATAAAGCTAACTATGTAGGTAAATATTAAATCCTACATAAACGGGCTTTTTTCTTTTCTTCTACAACCTGATTTGAAAATCAATTGTATAAAATAATTATAAAGCTTTATTTTCTACTTATAAATATGAGATGTAATGTGTGTGACAATACCAGCACCAAGAAGTGGGAAGAAATGAAGGTATACTGAAGCAAAGTTTCTATATTTTACTGGGACTAAATTAGTATTAATCTGAAGTAAATTGTGATAAGTCAGCATGCAGGTTGTAATCCCTAGAGGCACCACAAAACAAAATAACTCAAAAAATTATAGTTAAAAACCAAGAAAGAAATTAGAATTTTTCACTAGAAAATATCAGCTAGATTGTTCACTAGAAAATATCAACTAGATAAACATTAGATTTCATATCTAGTTTTTCTTCCAGCCACTACCTTGCTAACCTATAAGCTTCAGGTACACCACCAGTTTCAGAAGCAACAGCCTTCCATAGGGTTCTCCACTGATTCTTATTATTGTGTAATGTCTAATCCATATAATCAATTCTTTATTACATGTCACCCTTAGCGGTTCAGCTTTCCTAATCAAATCCTAACAGATACGCGTACTACATTCAAAAACAAAATTGTCTAAAAACTCTCCTTCTTCTAGCATCTTCACAGGGTTTTGACATTAAGCTTAAGCTACGTCCATAAAGACAGCAGGAGAAAATGTCATTATATTCTGCTTTGTTTATGATTTTTCTCCTTCTCTTCCTTTATTCCTGTTTAGTTATTTTTTCTAATTTTGTATATAGAACACTAAGCTTACTGTTTTTTCTTTTATGTTTTAACTTGCACATTTACGAATAGACATTTGCTTCACAAGTGTTGATATTAAGTCTATTTGTATTACTCAGTTCAAAATGTTATTTTTAAATTTTATTTTTCCACAAGTTATTGGGGCACAGGTGGTATTTGGTTACATGGGTAAGTTCTTCAGTTGAGATTTGTGAGAGCCTGGTGCACCTATCACCTGAGCAATATGCACTGCACCATATTTTTTTTTTTGAGACAGAGTCTTGCTCTGCCGCCAGGCTGGAGTGCAGTGGCATGATCTCGGCTCACTGCAACCTCCGACTCCCTGGTTCAAGCGATTCTCCTGCCTCAGCCTCCTGAGTAGCTGGGAGCTACATGCCACCATGCCCAGCTAATTTTTGTATTTTCAGTAGAGACAGGGTTTCCCCATGTTGGCTAGGATGATCTCGATCTCCTGACCTCGTCATCTGCCCGCCTCGGCCTCCCAAATTACTGGGATTACAGGAGCGACATAGTTTTGTCGAATTATCTTTTTGACTAATAGACTTACTTACAAAGCATTTTTTTTTTAATTTCCAAAGGTATAGGGTTTATTTTGGGGGTGCAGTGGGTGGGTAAGGAAGGACTATTTATCATTTCATTATTTTTATTGCTTTGTGATTAGATAATGTCTTCTGTAATTACCGACTTTCTGGTATTTATCAAGATGTTATGGCCTACATGTTAATGTGTTTTTGTAACGTTACATGAGTTTTCAGTGAAACAGACACACAGAAAGGCCAGCCTCAATCTTATTTGAGCTACTTTACAATATACTCATAATTTGTTCTTTTCCTTTAGGATAATAAGGCATTTCATTTTTTGCAGCATAATTGCTTTATAAGTGCAGACTTTTTTTCTCCATGTGTGAAATGTGAGGTGAGGAGGGCAGATCAAAAAGGTCTCCAGGTACAAACAGGGATTCAAATTTATTTTATTTAAAAAGCACTTGAGCTGCAAGAGAGGTATCTTTCTTTAAAAAATTGGAAAGGTTATATAAATATGTTGATGATTCCATTACATGTTACTCTTGAAGAACAATTTTATTTAGGTACGTTTTAATATACTTAAAGGGAATTTAGAAATTTAAATGTTTTAAAATCTCTTGAGTGCAATTGAGTCCTATTTAATTACTTTAGAGAGACTACTAATATAAATATCAGAAGGGTTATTAATACCTCCCTCCAAAAATTAAAAGATCAGTTCCAAACTTCTAATTGTATGGTATGCTAGGGTGAGTGAAGAGAAATACAGGCTTTGCAGACTCCAGACAAAGTGCTTACAAAGAGAGTCATTATTTCAATTTAAGATAATCAAGAAAATAAAGGAATAGCCAATGAATTTACAGCAAAATTGACTTTGAAACATTTATGTTTCAAAGAAACTTGCCAACATGCCAGAATTCAGAGAATAGGGTCTTCAAGAAGACTTCCTGAGGAATATAGTAGAGAATAACCTTCAGCCAACAATGGTTAGAGATATCAACTACTACAGCAACAACAGCACTATCATTCCCAAAAGAGATAAAGCAAGACATCAAGATCTTTTGGATGAAAAAATATAACACCTGTCATTTGTCTTGCAAAAAGTATCAAACTAAATATGATTAAGCCGCTGGATAGAGAATTTGCAGAAAATACAGTGACAGAAGTACAGGTTGAACTGTACCATGAGCATGCAATATCAGCACATTTCAGACTCTGGGAGACCCTACATGGTAAATAACTCAGGTTTTTCAAAAGATAAATTATAACCCCGTCTTTACTAAAAATACAAAAAATTAGCCAGGCATGGTGGCGGGCGCCCGTAGTCCCAGCTACTCGGGAGGCTGAGGCAGGAGAATGGCGTGAATCCGGAAGGCAGAGCTTGCAATGAGCGGAGATCGCGCCACTGCACTCCAGCCTGGGCGACAGCTAGACTCCGTCTCAAAAAAAAAAAAAAAAAGAAAGATAAATTACACAGAAATTGAAGAGATAGTGATAGTGAGAATTGTAGGCTACAGGAAAAGGAAACAAAGTTGGTGAGGCCAAGTTTGAGTGTGTATGGATGTATATTTGAGTATATATGTATTCATGAAACTGAAAAGAAATGCAAATAATTTATTAAGTCAGGGTAATGGTTAATTTTGGAAGGAGAGAGTTGTCATCGAGATGAACAAATTTGAGGACTTCAGGGGTGGCTGGCAAAGTTCTATTTTGTGACTTGAGATGTGATTACAATAGTGTTTGCCTTATAATATTTCATTAAGCTAAACATGTTTGTATATTTTTCTTTACCTTGCTTTTACACTACAATAAAAAGGTTATAAAAAAATTGAAGTAATGGGTATTGATTGATTGACGGAGTCTCCCTCCAATCCACCCTCTATTAGCATGTTTTCTGTTGCATAAGAATCTTGAAATCTACAAATTGATTTTTTAAGCCAAGTTTCTCTGTGCAAAGTAGATTCCACCAATTAGATGCACCAAATGAGCTTTAGAAAGCACAAGTGAGGCAGAGGGATCTACTGATATAATTGCTGCTGGTGAGCAAGATGATGATGACATGTGAGGGAAAGCAACTGTGGCAGCCATACCTGTGTCCAGTGACTATTCACCACCTTCAGGAGTGTTGAGGGTGATGAAGGACTGGCAATGACCCCAAAGCTTTTTGCCTTTTGCCCTTACATCACATTACTGGGGTAATGTGCTCTGGAACACAATAGCTCCAGTAGCAGCTTCCAATGCATGTTCCTGTAAGTCTTTGAATTATTCATAAGCATTTAATACATTGTATTAAATCTGCTTAATTTACCCAATGGTTTCTGTTTTCTTAACTGTAGGACAACCAATATAAGTACATTCAAACAAGAAGAAAAAATTTAGATATAAATATATTATTATATTAAAAATTATTAATGAAATTGCTATTTCTAGCCTCAAACTAAAAAAAAAATTATCTCCTTTAAATTTTCTTTAACAGATGGCAAGTGAGCAAAGGGAGAAAAATCTAGCTTTTGTTGATGGCTTCAGATACCTAGTACAGTTAAAACGTAAAGAAAAGAGGCAAATTAACAATGGTCTTGCATTTAGTAGTCATAAAAAGGCTAATGGGGGAAAAAAACCTGGAACCTCCAGTCCGAGAACATTTTTTAATTTAAAAAATAGGTATACATCTCCTTGTATTGGCAGTGTAAATTATCAGAGTAAAAAATAAAAATGAAAGTATAATATTTTAGTACATACTAGACATTGGAATTTGTTTTACAAAAATCAAAGAGAAAAAATAAACATGTCAATTGAGTTATATTAGCAACAATACAGACAGAATACATCAATCAATGATCCCAATCACATTTTCAATCTCATTTGAGTGTTGGTCCTACACACTCCAGAATAATTTGTGCATATTTACCTCATAGGTGTAACCAAGAGTGTTAAAAATAATTCCAAACAACAAAGCATAACAGAAACTTATAAACTGAAAAACTATCAAGTTGCTTAGCGGATTTCATTGGCATCTGAGAGTACAAGCAAGAAGTTCACATGAATTAGATTTCCCTGGCTGTTTTCTTCTCCCCATTTTTCAACTGATGCATACATCCGAAAACCATGCAAAATAATATCAAGGAAAGAACAGGGAAATAGGAGGATTACTCCAACTCTCTCAACAAATTTTGCTATAACTGAGTTGTTTAAAAACTCACATGTAGAGAACAGATTCATTGGTAGTTTTTTAAATTTGAAAATACTTTCATAAGCAGTTTGGATATGCACAAGTAACAGCATTTTACCAAGAACTTCTTATAGTAGAATAATCCAGTGATCACATTATCCTAAACCCTTATCAATGCAGAAAAATACTTCACACATAAGACAGCTCATATAATACAAAACTTTATCTATCTACTAATCTATCCATCTGCCTATCTCTTCACCTTAATTAATATGAGTCAAACATCATTCTTATTCTGATGACAATTGTAATGTGAATTCGTCCTAAAACCAATAAACCAATTTAATATTTATTCATTGTAAAGAAGCAATAACATGATGATTAAGCAACAACTTGATACTTCTCTTGATTAATGACAATTGTGAACAGACAGAAAAACAAGTTTCCAGAAGCTTTAATTAATGTAAGAACCAGTGTAATTTTCTAGTGGAAGTTACTTTTAATTTTTCAAATTAATACTGACACACGTATACAGATGTGAATATTTACACACACATATACAGACATCAATATTTAAAACACATAAATGAAAATTTACCTTTTAAATTAAACAAGTCAATTGTTAGCTCAAGAGACTATCAAGTCCCATAAACAAAGATATCCAGAGGTTATCACCCAGAATGATACAATGACTAACATTTATTGACAACTATATGCTTTATATTATTTACTTCTTTTATGCCTCAAATGACTCTGTGGTGTAGAGACCACTATTACCTCCTTTAACACATGTAGAAACTGAGGCTAAGAGGTATTAAGTACTTAGCTTAAGTTTACACCACTAGTAGTAGAAGTAGTATTAAACACTGGTTTAAAAAGAAAAAAAGATAACCAGAGTCTAAGACTTTTAAAACTACACATTAGACTTCAGATTGTGCAGACTCTTTTAATGCAGGGGTGTCCAAACTTTTGGCTTCTCTGGGCCACATTGGAAGAACTGTGTTGGGCCACACATAAAATACACTGATACTAAAGATAGCTGATGAGCTTTACAAAGAAATCACAAGAAAATCTTATAATGCTTTAAGAAAGCTTATGAATTTGTGTTGGGCTGAATTTAAAGCCATCTCCTGAGCCACATGCAACCTGCAGGTCATGGGTTGGACAAGCTAGGCTTAAAGCTTATATAGTTCGAGGACACCTGTTTCAGGAAAAGAAAATCAAAACAACTAATAAAAGGTTGTTAGTTTCCATTCTAGGGCCTTCGAGGAAATCCATGCAAAGGAGAAGTTATAAAACCTAAGCTTTACTAGCTTTATGGTAAATCCACCATCATTATACCATATAGTATTCTAAAAGTTTTCTTAAGCATTTTTAGAAACAAACATAATTTGTAGTTTTTATTGCTATTATAAATATCCAGTTCCTTCACATATTAAAATTTACACTTTATCTGTTTTTATCTATACTCGATTTTTAACAGTTTTTCCATCTGCATTCAATTATTGTCAAGCTTCACAGCTTCCTAAACAGGTAGAGGAAGATGAAGTTTCTTGTTAACACAGTCTTCCTATAAATGCTCCAGAACTCCCTCAGTTGTGTTATTGCAGATAGTGCAGATCACTTAAAATTATACTTGCCTGCTTATGTTGCATTCTCTGCAGAACATCATCTGTCTCTGGAAACTCCGGTGGCAGCTGGCACCATCCTTACTATTGCTTAACAAGTCCATGGCCATGTCACTGCAGTTATCCTTGGTAAAAGAGTGTCAGCATCTTGTCTAAGAGATATATCGAAAAAACCATCCACCATGAGTCCTAAAGTCCTAACTAAGATTTTTAAGTGTTTATATAACATGCAGAGGTACCATGAATATTGACTCCTCACACTAAGCCACCAAGAAATGTGATAGTTCCATTTATATATGTAAGTCCTCCAAAGGCTTTCTGTAATCCTTTTTATTATCAGCTACAGAACTTTACTATCAATCCACCAACTTAATCTCATTATTGACTTGCCTTATAGAGTTGTCTGCTGATCAGCTACACCTTTGAGGGTATTTTGGCAAATGTTCTTGAGTTTTAGAATTCTCCACAAAAGCACAGAAAATCAATAGCGTCTCTTCCAGAAGATTCCACAGTTTTATATTGCAAAAAGCAGGACAGTTTTGAAAATATTCCCTGAACAAATAAGTATGTCAAGTAAAAGAATTATTTCTAGCATTTTTAAACACCAGCTAAAACATTCTACATAAACGAAGTCCTTGAGTCTGAACATATTTGTACATATAACTGCAACCAAGAGAAAGTTCACATTCAAAACCTAAATTGGCCTATTTGTATCCCTATTTAAAATAGAATTATGCTAATCTTGTGCTTACATAAGCATGTTTAATTTTATGTTAATACTGTAGACGTTATTATCTAATAATTTTAAAACTGCTCAGGCTTTAAACACAATATCACAGACTTTCAAGCTGTAAGCTTGTTCCTTATTTGCTTAGTACATTAATGAAGAAATAAAACAAAAACTGATGAAGAAAAAATACATTCCTTTTATAACTTGGCTTAATATTAACATCTAAGAATTTTCTGTTTTAATTATCTTTCATAAATGATAATTAATGCATTTCATTTGTTTTCTCCATTTACTCAATCATACCAGAAAATAACAACTTGATATTATCAAATACTGTGGTTGCAACATATCTTTCCCTTTGTGGATACATGTTGGATCATATATAAGACACTATATTTTATCAATATCATTTAGAAAATTCTAAATAACAGTTAACTCATGAATGTTTGCCATCATTTAAAGATGATTTGCAAAGTAGGGTATACAGAATGATTTTTCCTTTCAATACTTGCAATCCCAGTAAGTACCAGCAGGTGGTAGTAATACTTTGTATACATAAAAGCTAATATTGACCTTACCAGATTTATTTATAACAGTAACAAAACCTATTTGTGTACAAAACATACTTATTACATTGACAATGTATTACTAAATGCAGATTCATTATTTTTACAGCCAAATATTTCAAGAAAAAAATAACCAAAATGGAAAGCAATACAACACTTTAAAATGAAAGCATGGACTCCCCATAAATTCTACTGTTAGAAGCTGTGTCTCTTAACTTAATTCCGGTTTTAACTTCTTAGGAATTAAGCAACCATTATGTCTGTACAAAACAAAGTGTACTGATCTGCAACTCATTTCATATTTTCTGATTTTCAGAATTCTCCAGCCTCTCTACTCATTCTGCATTATCAGAAAGAAATATCATGACTGTATTGCTTTGATGATGAACTAAAAGTGGTTGGTAAAGATTGCTACACTTACAGCAATTTTATGGACGTCATTAACATTCGAAATAAAATAGTCTTTGTTTCTAGAATAAATTGTTTTTTTTTTTTTTTTTTTTTTTTTTTTTTTTTTTTTTTTTTTTTTTTTTTTTTTTTTTTTTTTTTTTTTTTTTTTTTTTTTTTTTTTTTTTTTTTTTTTTTTTTTTTTTTTTTTTTTTCATTAACTTGTTTTCTGAAATTTCAAATGTATTTTGAACACATTCACATTCATGAGAATAGTTTCAAAATGCACTGAACTTGAGCCCTCACAAATTCTTGGCAATTACAATTTGATAAGAACCCTCTAGAAAGAAGAGCCTAACACAGCATTGTGACTAATGTTCTGTGTCACAAAAACTATGAAGGCATTGCCTTATTAAAATTTAGAAACCTATTTTTCAGTTTCCTCATGGCTATCTTTACTTCTTGATTCCTCAAAGTATAGATTACTGGGTTCAGAATGGGAGTAAAGATGGTATAAAACACAGACAGAATCTTGTCTGTGAGAAAGCTGCTTAGTGGCCACATGTAGATGAAGATGCATGGCCCAAAGAACAAGAAGACAACAATGAAATGAGCTGTACAAGTAGAAAGGGCCTTAGATGATCCTCTGGAAGAATGATGCTTCACAGTAACCAGGACAATAACATATGAATTCAATAAAACAATAAAGCAGGACAACGCAATTATGCCACTTGTTGAGATCATAAAGAGGCTCAGAACATAAGTATCCACACAAGCCAACTGGAACACCACAGGAAGGTCACAGAAAAAGCTGTCTACCTTATTGGGACCACAGAATGGTAATGTGAGGGCAAATATGACCTGACTCATTGAATGCATGATTCCCACAATCCAGGAAGCCACCACGAGAGCAACACACACCTGGGGACTAATGACTGAAGCATAGCGCAGGGGCTTGCATATCGCAATATACCTATCAAAGGACATGGCCATGAGTAAGATGATCTCAGTTCCAGTGAAAAGGTGGAGAAAGAATATCTGGGTAAGGCAGCCATCAAAAGAGATGGTTTCGTGACCTGTTAGGTAATCTGTAATCATCTTTGGGGTGGCAAAAGAAGCAAGAGACATATCAATGATTGAAAGATTGGTAAGCAGGAAATACATAGGGGAGTGTAGGTGAGGGTCCACTATAACTGTGATGACTATGAGGCTGTTACCCACCATTGTTGCCACGTAAAGCAATGAAAACACCATAAAGAAAAACATCTGTAGTTCCCAGGAATTAGAGAGCCCCAGCAAAACAAATTCAGACATGGTAGACTTATTGGCCACATCCATTGTCTTGATTCATAGGCAGAAGCCTGTATCACGAAAAAAAAAAAAAAAAGAAAGTCAGATTCAATGGAAGCAAAAATTCATTTCCAATTGCCTACTTTCAGAAATTTTATCTTCTCTATAAAACTTGTCTTGACTCTCCTTTCCATCCTTCTCATTTGGTATATTGTTTTGAATGGAAATTATGAAATATTAGAGCTTATAGCAAAATGTTCCTTAAATCATAGGTATTGAAAAGAACACGTTCTTTTCTGATACTAAACGGCAATCCAACCAAGATAATATCATTCTGAACAGACCTACCTACCTATTTGTCCATCTATTCATCTGTGTAAGTCTAACCATAACAGTAAGAATTTACTTTATGCTGACAATGTGTGAAACACACATACACATACATGTTTAGTCATCTGGAATTTGTCCATAAAGATATCCTTACTGACGAAAACATATAAAAATTATATCACATATAAGGGCTCTTAAGCACATTATAGTGAAGTTTCGATGGACAGTTGTAGAGCTCTTGTACATTTCCAGAGATGAACTGTTAAAGTATTCCCAGATAAAGTTTCCTGTTTGAAACTCAAAAGAAATACATAGAAAGTTAGTTTTGCTGATATTCATCCAGAGAAAGAAGACCAATTTATTACAATACAGTCATATAGACAAAGGAAAGGCATTTAACTTCTTCTGGTCCTTTCTTTTTAATTAAAATATGAATGTGTTCCTTACAAATATTCATAATTCTATGATTTAAAATTTTATATCATAAAGGATATATAACAACATTTTCATGGGAAAGTGCTCAAAGATCTCTTTCATTTCACCTCTGTTTGAATTCTTCTTCTGTAAATGTCAACATATGTAAACTGTTGTATTGACCTAAGCTGCATGGAATAGGGATTAGGAAATGGGAGTGGGAAGGGCAAATATTTAAAATATTTCAGTAGAACTCATTTGTGAAACACTTTTACTTACCAGATCTATAGCAGAACCAGGGCTTTATTCAGTGTTAAGTAGGCTTCTGACAGAGCATAGAAGGCAATTTAAAATATAAATAAATGACCTAGTTGAATCATTAGTTGTGTACCAGCTGTGGATAAAATGGATGCTGTAGGGACATGGGAATTGAACAAGAAATCATCTTGCAATGGGATTTATTAAACAACAAAGATGGCATTATTGAGTTCACAAAGGAAAGATATTTCAAGAATCTTATGGGAATTTACAAAGATTGTTTTCACCTGGACCTGAGAGACTCAGGGGCTAGAAGTTGGGAAAGTCCTAATTTCAAAAAGCCGCAGGAAACATCAAATCAACTAATTTTAATAAGCACTCTTGGTCCTCTAATGCTATATTAGAAGCAACGGAGAACAAAATCCAAACATTCACCTCTGCTTCAAGTAATTCAGAGTTATTTGGAAATATTAAACACCTATAAATAAAACAATTGGTGAAAAATACCACCAAATAAACCTCGTGTTCAGTCAATTCTCAGAGACCATGGATGAACTAGACTTTAGTTAAAAAAAAGAAAACTGGTAATGTGCAGAATCAATCAAGCAAGTGTTCTTGCAGGAGACATGTCATGAACTCGACTTAGAATGAAAACTAAAATGTTGATTGGCAGAAGAAAAAAAATGCACGTGGAGGGAAAACAGTGCAACTTAATTGCCATGAAATGGGATATTTAGTTAGCAGTTTAGAAGAACAAGAATGTTTTTCTAAAAATTTAACTTCATATAAAAGATAACGGGTCATTTTAATGTCAGGGGCAGAATTATGATTATTTGAAAGCAGTATTATGTAAGCATTTATTTAGATAGTTTGGAGAAGGGAGAAATTTAATACAAATCATTAAATGAAATGGATATAAGGAGATAATTTTGACTAAGTTACCAGAAATGTGAATGTGATTGTAATTAAGTGAGACATCCAAGTAACTGTCATTATGAATATTTTTATTTATTGAATACTAATAATATGATTATTCTTCTGTGCAGTCTATGTAGTAGACTGATTTTTTTTTTCAGACAGTTTCACTCTTGTCACCCAGCCTGGAGTGCAATGGTGCAATCTTGGCTCACTGAAACCTCCGCCACCTGGTTCAAGCAATTCTCCTGTCTCAGCCTCCAGAGTAGCTGAGATTACAGGCATGTGCCACCATGCCCTGCTAATTATATTTTTAGTAGAGGCAGGGTTTCACCGTGTTGGCGAGGCTGGTTTCGAACTCCTGACCTCAAGTGATCAGCCCACCTCCACCTCGCAAAGTGCTGGGATGAACAGTGAGCCACCACGCCCAGCCGACTGAATTTTAGAAAATCAAAACTGATTACCTTTTTGTATATGGCTCATCCCTTCAGAAACCTTCACATGCTGTGGAAGGAGTATAACCCTCATTTTATCTACCAGAGCCTTGGATACATGACTTACTTTGTTCAATGTAATGTGACTAGAAGTATCATATGCCACACATGAGCAGAAGTTTTAAAAGTCAATATGTGACTCCAGCACTGTTTATATATTTTATTTTTTAACTCATCAGGGTCTTAGGATAAATAGAATAAATACAAAGAAACATTGAGAGACAGGCACACGTGCACACACACACACACACACACACAGGGAGAAATACAGAATGATGAGATATTATATGTAAATATGGAGTACCAGCCAGACCCTAGCCATTTTATACACTCCAGGTGAGGCACAAGATATGTTAGGAAAGCCTTTCTGAAAGTTCCAGTACCAGCGGAGCTCCCAGGTAAATAATGCAAGTGCATGAGTCTTTCCTATAGACTGGAGAGTGGCACGTTACATCTTTCTATTGTCAAAGTGGTTAAGCTGAGAACTACAGTTCTCAGAATTCTTTTCTCCACGTCTTTCTGTATTGGAGTTGTCTAAACATAAATTTGTTTGGAATTTGAAAAGCAGCCTAAAGCACCAGCCACTACTCTCTGATCTTTGTGGCTATACAGATGCAGCGGCGCCAACAGCTTCTAGCTTGTTTTGCTCTCAGCCACTTCACTCTGTGTCCACCTTTTTCCCAACTTCTGAATTGGAGGATCAACAGAAGCCTCAGGCTGCCTGCCTGCAGATCCTCAGAAGTAGCAACTGAACAAAAATGTTTCTACGAGCGAAATTTGCTCCTTTCATGACCTCTACTTCATTGGCTAGATGGGCTTGGTTTCTCGACTGACTGGCTATTGCTGCCTCTGATTCTGCAGCTCTCTGTTTCACGTCTTTGCTTTCCTAAGTCCTTCCACAATTGTTTAAGGTCTAATTCCTATGGTAAATGCCTTATCCCACAGTGCATGGTAGCTCTGCTTTCTAAGTTGAACTCTATTTCTTAACCTAAGTCAAAACTAACAATGTAGATAAAATCAGAGATGTTTTGATTTTATCCCTGACATTCCAACATGTCATTCCTGTTGTCCCCTATCATCTCCCTCTCCTTAGAGGTAAATGAATTAATATATATGTGTGTGTATGTATATTCATATAAATATATGTGTGTGTGTATGTATATGTACATACACACACACATATATATGTACATATACATACACACACACATCTATATACACATATACCTATTTAAATATATATGTGTATATTTAATATATTTAATGTTCCTCCATGGGATTTTATTAATTTTATATTATTTTATATTCCTTCTGGAATACATAATATTATAAATATATTATTTTATATTCCTTCTGGCATTACCTCACCATAGTATCATCTAGAACAGGTGTTCAAGATGCTAGAATTTTGCTGCCTGATAGAAACATTTACCATATGATATTTGATAAGTGGTATCTCAATGAATTTCAACATACGTTCATATAAAAAGAGTTTGAGCATCTTTTGTATAGATAACAGCTATTTGCACTTTTTTCCCATTTTATGCAGGGTTCTTGGTCTTTTTATTCTCTAATTTAATAGTTTTTTATGTATTGATATATCAATGCTTTTTTTTTAATCTCTCAGTGCAAATGAGGAAATTGAGATTTATGATAATGTGGTGATGTACTCAGTATAATATAATAAAGTCTTGTACTGTGATGTAAACTCAGGCCTCCAAATCTGAGATTCAATGTTCTTTATATTATACTAGAGGCATATAATGCAGTTTCATCAAGTTATTTCTTTTCACCTTATGAATACAAGCTCTGTGAAATATAAATATTCAAAACTTTCTTGTTAATAGAGAAATATTTAAGTATGGGTGGCATTTAAATTTTATTGATTGTTATTCTGATTTTTAGGAGATATTAACATTTTGATGATTACTTCATGTCCTTTATATAGTTAGAATTTATAAACTAGAATTTTTTCACTTTTCACTTTTTCTTCCATTACTCCATAATGACTCAAGTGAATAGTACAAAATTTAAATTCTTGAACATTCATTTTATTATTTTCTGTATCAGTTTTTTTCCAAATGGGGATACACAGGCCTTATACTCATTAATTAATGGAGGAACTGAGAGATAACACTTGTAGTCTCACAAGTCAAATAATAGATACTATTTGTCTTGTCTTTGCTTTGGTCCAAGATACGCGTTATTCTTTATATTTTCCCAGCCAATCACATCCATGCCCTGTACATGAAACATTTACGAGCAATCATGCATTCTGTAATTCACCTTTAAATATGGCCAAACCAACTTGAAAGTTTTAATAACTCCCACTGCAACTTGAATATCTCTTTATTCCCCAAGCAGCAGCTGGTCTTTTTCTTGCCATGTAATTCACAAAATTATTTCATATCAATACAGCTGTCATAAATGCAAAGGTCTCAAGGACTGTGAGCCTCCTTTCCCCAGAAATTAGGCAAGCGATTCACCTAACTTCACTGTGAAGCAGTTGTCCTTGCTTTCAGGAGTTGGTTGAGTGTTATATTACATGTGTGGAAAGGATCTTAAAATTATCTAGATCAACGCCCCTATTTTACATATGAAGACTTGGAAGCATCGGTTGACTCAGTAAATTACTCGATCCCACACTCCTAGGACAAGATTTCAATTCCCATTTTCTGACTTTCAGGTCACTGTTATTTCTGGTACACCAATTTAAATGAGAGCTGTGCTAGAGACTTCTATTTAAATATCAGGTAGGTGAGTGCAAAAGAAATTAAAAGTTTCTGGGATGGGTAAAGCTAGAAGAACAATGTGAAGGTTTTTTGTTTATTTGTTTTTCAAGGCCACACAATTTTTAATAGAAAGCCAAGGAACAGTAGGTAGTTGAATGAGTAAATTGAGTTTGGTCTTAGAACAATTTGTTTAGAATATCTAGTTACAACAGAGGTTTGAGAAGAAAAGAAAAACAAATGCTTGGATTAGTAGAAAGATGAAAAGGTTTTGTCATGAATTTTGAGTACACATCATTTCAATTGGCTTTCAGTGCACTTTGTAAAACTCAGATCTCAGTGAGACAGAGATTTCCTTAATCAGCCAAGTTACAACTTTTGAGGTGCATTATATTACATAACTTCTAAATTCATTACTATCTTCTGTCTGATGTAAACTTGTCTCAACAGTTGCTCCATGTAAACTCTGGAAACAGGAAGAGTGTTTCTTGTTTCAAACAGCTTCTGTGAAATCAATAATTTCTAGCATTTAAAAAATGCCTGGCTTCTGGCAGCATGGTATTTAACAGTCTTTCTATTTAAAATATACTTAGAAATGTATGAGTACTTCAGCCTTTAACCAGAACATGTTCATTAGCCTCTGAAAAATGTATGGCATTGGTGACATACATCAAGCGTCATTCATAATATCTGTATAACTAAAATAAAAAACAAATAATTAGAGGTGATTTCACTTTTTTTTTTTTTTGAGGCGGAGTCTCACTCTGTCGCCCAGGCTGGAGTGCGGTGGCACGATCTCAGCTCACTGCAACCTCTGCCTCCCGGGTTCAAGCGATTCTCCTGCCTCAGCCTCCTGAGTAGCTGGGATTACAGGTGCATGCCACCATACCCGGCTAATTTTTGTACTTTTAGTAGAGATGGGGTTTCACCATGTTGGTCAGGCTTGTCTCGAACTACTGACCTCGTAATCTGCATGCCTCGGCCTCCCAAAGTGCTGGGATTACGAGTATGAGCCACCGCACCCGGCCATTTCACTTTTATTCTAGACAATCTCCATCAGAAAATTGAAACAGATGATGTATCTCTGTAGTCATTTTCCTCCCCTGTTTGATTCCTTTTTCTTAGCCACTGCAAGAGACCAGTGCCCACACCCTTCCCACTATTGTGTTCCCACTAATAATAAGCTTTGATCCTCAAATATTCCTCATCCATCTTTCACCCTTCATGATGTTTGAAAAAGGTTTTCACTCACTTTTCTTACAAAAGCCTGCTGTCAGCAAGCTGTGAAGTTTAAAAACTATTTCACAAACTGAGGAGTAAATATTTGAAACCGTTAATTTTTATTTATTTTATGAATATTTGTATTTTACTTGTAAAACAAATGCTAAGTCATAAAAAAAAGATATTTAGTTGAATCATTTGAAATACCTAAAAAGGCCATTGGGAAAAATATTTGGCCACTGTGAGTCCGGAAAAGAGACAGTAGGGAACTATCTGATGGTGGGCTGCCACTAAATTAGTCCATGCAAAAATCCCACTTTGAGTTTGATTGCTGTATTTTTTCGTAGTTCTCCTCCCAAATAGAAATGCTAGACTCCTTCCAGAAATCAGAGCAAATGGCCTGGAGCAATCAGTCTGTGGTAACTGAATTCATACTACGGGGTCTGTCCAGTTCTTTCGAACTCCAGATTTTCTACTTCCTGCTTTTCTCCATAGTCTATGCAGCCACTGTGCTGGGGAACCTTCTTATTGTGGTCACCATCGCATCAGAGCCACACCTTCATTCCCCCATGTACTTTCTGCTGGGCAATCTCTCCTTCACTGACATGTCCCTGGCCTCATTTGCCACCCCCAAAATGATTACAGACTTCCTTAGTGAACACAAAGCCATCACTTTTGAAGGCTGCATGACCCAGATATTCTTCCTGCATCTCTTAGGGGGTGCTGAGATTGTACTGCTGATCTCCATGTCCTTTGATAGGTATGTGGCTATCTGTAAGCCTCTACGTTACCTAACAATCATGAGCCGGAGAATGTGTGTTGGGCTTGTGATACTTTCCTGGATTGTCGGCATCTTCCATGCTCTGAGTCAGTTAACATTTACAGTGAATCTGCCCTCCTGTGGACCCAATGAAGTAGACAGTTTCTTTTGTGACCTCCCTTTGGGGATTAAACTCGCTTGTGTCGACACATATATTCTGGGGTGTTCATGATCTCAACCAGTGGCATGATTGCCCTGGTGTGCTTCATCGTCTTGGTGATCTCCTACACTATCATCCTGGTCACCGTTCGGCAGCATTCCTCTGCTGGATCCTCCAAAGCCCTCTCCACGTGCAGTGCCCACTTTACTGTTGTGACCCTTTTCTTTGGCCCATGCATTTTCATCTATGTGTGGCCTTTCACAGATTTCCCCAATAGACAAAGTACTCTCAGTGTTTTATACCATATTCACTCCCCTCTTGAATCCAGTGATCTATACACTTAGGAATAAAGATGTCAAGTATTCAATGAGGAAACTAAGCAGCCATATCTTTAAATCTAGGAAGACTGATCATACTTCTTAATTTTCCTCATAGGAAAATAAAATACTTCTTCAGCATTTATCCCCCTCATTCAATTGGTCAACATATTGATGCTATTGCAAGAAATCAATTAGTTCGTGGTTAGAACTGTTCCTGTAACCAGCCTCAGCTGTCATGAAGTTCTAGTCATATTAATTGTTTCTTACACAACATGACATTTACTGTAGAGCATGATAAAATGTATACTTAATGTTTTATGTGAAAGGACCAACAATATCAAATATTTATTTTTTAGATCTATTGGAATATAATTTCCTTTGAGACTTTCACGTTTTAAGAAAGAGTAGATTTCCTCCCTATCTCTAGCAATAGTCTCTAAGAAAAAAGACAAGTATAAAAGCACCAGCACCTAGTATAGTACCCTATACGCTAAAGTAGCAATAGAATGTTTATTGCTGACAAGATGCTAATGAATGTGGTTTTTGTAGCTCAAAATTCAGAAGGCAATAGAGGGTTTTGGTAAGTAAAAATATTAGGAATGTATCTACTTTAGTCCCTACGTTCCCTAGAGTGGACTCCCATAGTTTTTAAAACAGTATAGGAAACTCCATGCAAATTCTTATAGTCATATCTATATCTATGTCCGTATCTATCTAGTATCTATCTATCTATCTATCTATCTATCTATCTATCATTCATCTATCTGATTAAAGGAACCTAGAGTACTATACAACAAATCTCATTCACAGCCCTGCTCTACAAAAGATAAAAGTAAGACCCAGTGATACACTAGGTTTTTCAAAATCATGCTAAGTAGAGACAAAATCTACATCATTCACTCACAAATATAGATTTTATTTCCTAAGCAGTAACAAATTGTTTGGTGTCATGATGTTACTGTACCATTTTTTAAATCCAAAGCCACATTGTAATAGTGGGTTTAAAGGATCTGAGCCATTCTCCCTATGGTTAAACACAGTATTTGATGTAAGGACTTCATTAAACAGGTTCCTCAACATATATATCTAATAAGTGGAGGTTTTAGAAAATACAAATCATCCAGTCAAATCTATTTATTTTACAGATGATGAAATTGAGAACCAGGGAATGATGTTACTTTCCCAAGTAAGCTATTCAATGAAAGAATCTGGCATAAAAGATGCTCTCTCTCTCTTCACTCCCTCTCTCTTCCTTTCCCTCTCTATTGAACTAGGGCCAGATTATCTCCAAGAGCAATTTGGTCATTGTCATTCTGAGAGCTACATGTGAAAGAAATGCTTAATGTATAAAACTGAACTATTGTAATCACTAATAATTAGCCAATCCCTAGAATTGTCAAAATTTACATAATATTCTGAGTAATATTTCCTTAGCCTGAGTATAAATAAATACAGATGGATATTTAGATGACTAATGGATAGATTTAAGGAGTCAAATAGATAAAATAGCCAATAGGTGAGTATATGGGCAGATAGATTAATAAGTTGATGGATGGGTGGATACATATATATACATATGGCAATATAGGTGGATAGATAATTTATCAATGACAAAGAAATGAATATGCAGCTTACTATACTGACCCAGTAGTTTCTATGGGTTTATACTGAGCCTGTACCAACTGTAAATTGCCTCACTTGTTTAAAATTGCTGTAAAAGTTAAGGAAGTTAGCATAGTTAAAAAGACATAATCTTAAATGTGTTTCTTGTGATGAAGTACAGCCAATTCAATTTATGAATGTGTTTAATGATTACTGGAGAGATCTAATAATGAATAAAGGTTAAACAAAATATAGTAATAATGTTCTTTATTTATGTGGCTCTCAGAACATTATAAACCTGTCCTTCTCAGTCCTTGTAATAAGACCAAATCTCTTAAGTTGGGTTGTTCATATTTTGTTTTAGTCAATAGTCGATGATTGGCTGATTGAGGTCGAGAATATAGTATAGTTGTTTCTTTATCAGGCTATGAATTTTGTGTGCCTGTTCAGCATCTTAATATATACATTACCAGAATTATAACCAAATAAATGTCATGGTTTCCATTATATTAAAGTTTGCATATGCTGTAAAATAAAGTCATCTGTTCTAAGCCTTAGGAAAGCAACCTAGGAAATTAACCCTAAAGAAAAAATACAGATAGGTGATATAATCACCAACCTAAGAAAATTTGAGTAAAAGAGTATTCCAGTTCCCATTCTAATCCATCCATTGATAGAGTCCTCTCTTTCCCTGCCTCATATTGTCTACTGACAATCACTTATCTGAGCATGCTCTTTAATCTTTGATTATCATAGTCACAGAAAAGCCTAACACTGAGTGCCCAAGGTTCATTGTTAAAGACATACCTAGCGAACACTTTAAGGGACTATTGAGTCTAATTTCAAGATGCTATGTCTTAAATTCCAAGAGTTGTTGGCCTAATCAAAGCTGTCTGAAGTGTGGTTCTGTAGAGTCATTTAATTTATTTCTTCACTTTTTATTTTTTTAATTGACTAGATTTTTCTGTTCTCCATTTACCTCCATTGAGTTTACATGATTTTAGAAGTTGATTTCTAATTATGGTCTAATAAATGAAACCAGGAGTAAATGTAGAGAGATGTAAAAACACTTCCCATAGTGCAAAAAATTCAATATATATAGATGCACAAAGAAAATTGAGATTTGTCTCAAACTGGATGAGCTTCAAACACTGAGACCTCAGCACCAAACTTCATTCCTGGCATAAAAGTTCCTTTAGTCATACTTCTCTCCCCATAGCAAATACATTGCCGCTACTTAAACAACTACTTTCCCCTGCTCATCTTAGAAGGTGAGATAGTAAGCAGCAAAGTGCTCTTCCATATGAGATGTGGTCAGGGATTTGTGAAACTTCACTATAGGAAACTTGACAAAGAAAGAATGCGTTTGACATGCCATTTTTTTCTGGTCAGTTATAATTTTGTCCCACTCTTCTTCCAGAAAATCTATTTTTAAAATAATTTTACAATATTTGTTTCAAAATTTTCAATGGTTTTAGCACTAAAATACAGTGCAGTTTTATAACGTCACCCTTCAAGGTTTAATCTAAGCCCCATCTCTTCAGGGAATCTTCTTCAATTCTTTTATTGACCTCTCTGTCTTTATTTTTTCTAGACCTAATATGTCTTACATCATTGATTTTATGCATTGAAATATATTGTTATCTAAACAATTCTTAAGACTGTATTATTTCTTCTCATAGTTGATAAGCATTTTGAGAGCGGACTTTTCCCTTTCTTATTTTTATTGTTTTGTTATTGTTGTTCAATTGTTGGCAAATTTGTTTTGTTTTGCTTTGTTTTTACTATCTGCTATAGTATTTGATTCAGTGAACAGTTAAAGTGGTGACTTGTTACACTTTTGAAGTACATTAATTATCTTTTTCTAAATAAATGTCCTTTTTATATTTTCCTTATTACTATTCCATTACTCTTTGAGTATATAATATAGTAATCATAGAAATGTTGAAGTGAAAAGAATTTCAGAGATTATCAAATGTTCCTGTCAAATTCTGTCATTAGCTGTGGGACCTTCTGCCAGTCGCTGATGTGATTAAATCTTCTGTGAGGTCCTTTCAAGCTCTAATATTCTGGTGTGTAGGATTCCTGCCTTCCAATTCATTTTGTCCAGTGGTAGTTCACACATAAAACTTCCAAAAAGCTGATTTCTGGGAGGGTGACTGAGAGGATCCCAAATAGGAAAAGAGTGGTGAGGAAGTAAGGGAAAGAGAAGCTGATGGGATTTCTATTAATATATGAAAAACCGTAAAAATAGATAGAACCACACCTGGTATCTGTGGTCCTCAGAAACCCAGTTACCAGGCCTTTACCTACCAAGGTTCTACAGAAAAGGAGGGATGCAGACAGACATTTTTAGTGTTTGTTTTATGTTAATGCTAGTGACCCCTAGTTTTCTAACACAGAGAAAAGCAAACATATCAAGAGATGTGTTACACATTCTGTATCGTGGCCATGAAAAGTGTGTTAATTGAGTAGGAAATCACAGTTCTGTGAGTTCGGAGTCTGTAGGAAATGAGCCCCTGATTTTATATCCCTCAAGTGGTTCTGGCGAACCTGGTTAATCACCATGTGTCTGTTAATGACACTGAGCTTTGAGAGGAAATGCCCTGAGAAGCCTCTGAGGCAAGACAGCAATCCTCTTCAGGATGGAAATTAAACTGTACTAACATGTAACATATCATATTCAATATGCATCACGCTCTGC